>NC_133577.1:51057535-51357535 GCF_964106895.1 Numenius arquata
CTCTCGCTAAAATCATGGCATCTCAAAAAGAATCAATAAACCTGAATATCTCGAAGTGCTGTGGTCTAAGGTCTGAAATAAATCAAAACTACAAACTACTCATTTGAGAATCTACCTCAATCAAACCTGCACGCAGCACCACGCTATGCAAGTTAACATACATCAGTAAATAAATAGCCTTTTTTTTCCTCCGGGATTTACTTTTACTAGCTAGTATGCGCCACACAAGTTATTTTTCTTAGTTTATCACGAAGGTGACTAAGAAACACAAATAGCAGAAGTTAAGCTTTCGGTCTCATCAGAAGAGCAAGTATAAATATATGAAGATTATGTTTTCTCTGTAAATCCTACAGAGGAACACTTATGCTGACCTACACCATGTACAGAGTTTAGAGCTACATGAAGTCGGGATTTATTTGCTTAGCTAATAATAAGCGGTAGTAAAATTTCAATGGAAATCCGTACATGTTGGTGCAGTATAAAGATGAAAGCATGAAACCCTGAGGATGTCAAATTTCATCTTTTTTGATAAACAACTCGGTCCACAAAACACAGCTGCATAAATTAGTCTGTGATACCATCAGCACAAAACCCAAACATATTTATAAATATAAAGATAAGGGAAATAACAACAGCGTGAACTTAAGAGACCAGCGAATGATAGAGCATGCAAAAAGCAGGTATAAGAACACATTGGTTAATGTTATTTTTTAAAGTCCCCAAGCATTTTTGTCTTCTGTTGTTCCGTGTCATCTGCTTGCAACCCCCTGCAGTAGACTATACATTAACACGGATGCTAGATATTTGCATTGCTTCTATTTAGCCAGTAGAGCATAGTAAGTTCAGATAGTACTGCAAAGTAACTTCAGATAGAACTCCAGAAAGCAACTGCATTTTGCCTTAACCTTGCTTTGTAAAAAGAATATTAAAAATTATTGGTCTGCATTTATTTTGAAGTGTTATCTCACAGATTTGATGCAGATTTTTTTTATTTTTTTTTTTTTTGTGGCAAGAGCCTAAGCCTAACTTTGTAAATAAACACTTTAAAAAAAAATAATAAAAAAATCATGTTTCCAGTTACAGAGTAAGCACTGTTCCTCTATTACAAGTAGCAGTGGATCACACACAGCACGCAGTCTGTTTCCTGTATTGGCCGTTCACCCCATAGAATAAGCATGCTTTGGGAGCCGGACATCATCAAGACATACTACATTCTAACCAGACTTCTGTAGGGTTGTATTCTCTAGACAGCTACTACCTCCAAGGACAAATCCAACCACCTTTCTGGGGAGGAGATCATAAATAGTCATCCTTAGGAGTATAAGTGATGGCATGGTGATAAAAGCTCCAACAGAACTGGTGTCTCACCCTCCCAGTTCCAGGGCAGACAGAGTCTTGAGATTTTCATTTCTTATTTTTAACATGAAATTCCATTCTGGACAAAAATTACATTCTCAGAGGTGTTCTGACTAATGCTTACTATGGAGAGAAAAACATTTAACTGTCATTAACTGGTATGTTTAATAATCTTCCTACAAGGTATTTAAACAAGTATTAGATAAGGTGCAGCTCTTCCCTCCCCCTGACTGTGCCACCACTTTGGCACGTGAGCTGATCAAAATCAACCAGTGTATGTAGCTTCCCCAAATTCACGGGGCCGGGGGTGGGGAGAGATCCCATCTGCAGCATTTCTGGAAAGAATTAATGAATCTGAAGTTTAATTTAATCACTAAATTCAGCAACAAAACTCTAAAGAAAGTTTGAACCTGAAGTCTTGGGAGTTAAAAAAAAAAAAAAAATATCTTTCAAGTTACGCTGAAACATTCCATTTTGAAACAAACTACTTAGATTTGCATCAAAGTAGTATTCATTTGTTTACAAATTTAAACTGGAAAAAAAAGCAAGAACTGAGCATAACACTTTACTTTAGAAAAATATTTTGCTTCAAAAACCTGAACACTGTGGATAAAGACTTGAATTGCATACATTTCCTGCCGAACTATTTTTTTTGCTCACCTGCCAAACCAAAAATGTCCATTATTTGTTATTTTTACATTGTAGGATTGAGTTTCACACGCTTGGTCTTCAGAATTCATTGCAATACTCTGATACAAACCTCGTACCAGGACTGCATGAGGGTAGGATCTAGTGCATCAGAGCACTAACATCCATCAGGTAGGGTGTGTCCATACTTCTGATACCTGGGAGAGGTTCTGATCCAACACCAGTATGGTGGCCGTGGGTCACAGAGTCATACAATGGTTTGGGTTAGAACCATCTAATTCCAACCGGCTGCCATGGGCAGGGACACCTCCCACCAGACCAGGTTGCTCAAAGCCCCATCCAGCCTGGCCTTGAACACCTCCAGGGATGGGGCAGCCACAGCTTCTCTGGGCAGCCTGAGGTCTCACCACCCTCACAGGAAAGAACTTCTTCCGAAGATCTAATGTAAATCTTTCAGTTTAAAACCATTGCTCCTTGCCCTATCATTCCACTCCCCGATCAAGAGTCCCTCCCCATCTCTCCTGTAGCCCCCTTCAGGTACTGGAAGGGGCTATAAGGTCTCCACGGAGCCTTCTGAACAACCCCAGCTCTCTCAGCCTATCCTCATAGCAGAGGTGCTCCAGCTCCCTGATCATTTTTGTGGCCCTCCGCTGGACCCGTTCCAACAGGTCCATGTCCTTCCTGTGCTGAAGACTCCAGAGCTGGATGCAGTACTCCAGGTGGCGTCTCACCAGAATGGAGTAGAGTCAGCCTTCTTTCTGTGGGATTCAAGACAACGTCACCTTCCAAACTTTCGGTTATGCCATTATGGGCACCCTGAATGAATGGCATCATTCCTCAGCTGGAATGGCTCCATTTCATACATTTCCTTTGCCTTTTAAGTGGCCCATAACTATTAAACCTAAAAGGCTGCTGGACGGCCAGCTCCCGAGGGGCTCAAGGACAGCCAGGAGCTCAGACATCCTGTCTTGCGATTCTGGCCATCTCAACATCTCACTTCTGTAGGGAAATCAAACTTTACCAGTAAATCCTCCAGGCAACTGCCAGCTGTATGTGCAGAGGCAATTCCCTTTTTCTCAGTAGTTACTATGTTTTCAGTAAAACTCATTAAATTGAGATTTCTGATGTAAACGGCTTTTAGGAAGCTACAGTTGAAAAACGTTGAAATGATTCAGCACCATTTTAATACAATTATTCGCTTCTGTTGATTGTTAAAAGAATAGTTAAAAGTAGTTTAAAAGAAAGTTAAAAGAACTTTCATCTTTATTCTGATGAGTTTCAGCACTAGAGAAAATAAAAAGTCCGACAGACAAAAGGTCGCAGGGCTTGACTGAGCAGCTAATGAGACAGTCTGCAAACTCCACTGGATCGTCAGCTCATGCTCCAGTAGGTGCTGCCTGCTAAGAACTACAATACTCTCCACAGGCCTCTGACAACTGAAAATAGTCGGCATTACAGAAGAATGAATGCTGAAAAATACTGGTTTCAAATGACTGAAGGGAGATTAGGTGCATAGTATCTTTTCACAAAGCAAAGTATTTCATATTAATTTGAAGAGATATCCATGGCATGCATTCAAATAATATCTACTATGACAATATTCTAATTTGGTCAAACTGCACATAATGCAGAAATCAACTGATGGAGGGGAGGTAGTGATAAACTATCTCCACGTTTCTCCCGTCTTTGGAGTAATGCATTCCCCATGAAAAATTAAAACTCGCTTCTCATGATCATTTGGATGCAACCTCAGACATCTTTGCCCTCATTCACAGAGTCACAGAATGGTAAGGGTTGGAAGAGACCTTTGGAGATCACCTAGTCCAACCCCCCTGCCAAAGCAGGGTCACCCAGAGCAGGTTGCACAGGAACGCATCCAGGAGGGTTCAGAATATCTCCAAGAAGGAGACTCCACACCCTCTCTGGGCAGCCTCTTCCAGGGCTCTGGCACCCTCAAAGTAAAGAAGTTTTCGCGCATGTTCAGATGGAACTGCCTTTGGTCCAATATGGCACTGACATTTGGAAGGTGATTAGCCACTGCAACTGCAACACTGCCTCATCACAGCTGGCTAGGACATGGGAAGATATAAGGTAAAAGAGCCACAGCTCTGCCACTGTGCGGCTTCAGTATTGGCTAGCAAATATTCAGAAAACCTAAGAACAGGAAATCAGGTTACAAAGCTTTGTTGTGTTTTGTCACTGAAAAAAGAGACATTTCTAGCGGACATCCAGCAGAAGCCACATACAAGTCTGGACCAGATGATCCTTGAGGTCCCTTCCAACCTGGTATTGTATGATTCCAAGTCAAACTGTTTTATTGATTAGACAGAGAAGCCAGGCAGTGATACTGGTAACCATCCCCATACCACTTCTGGAATATCAAGCAGACGTGCTATTTTACTCTTGATATGAAAGTATAGCTTCAGAATGGACAGATTGGAAAAAAAAAAAAAAAAATCACAGAAAACATTCAAATGTTTTATATAAAAAAGCAGTTACAATCTATTGCTACATTCCATACCACAACTTTTGTTGATTTTAAAAAGGAATTAAGAACAGGCTTTATTAATAACCAATTGTGTATACTGCTGGTTGTTTGTTTATTTTTTCAAATTATCACTTAATAACACTTAGAGAAACCATTAAAAATGCATGGCAGTCATTCTAGCCAGTATGAAGTGTTGCACTTCATATGATGACTAAAATGTAATTACCTGCGTAGAAAAGCACAAGATAATATGAACACACCAATAACCAGATTTAACACGTTTTTATTCTGAATTTTAAGTATTGTAAATTATTGTATATTAATGCAGTTACAATCCTTAATAACGGGATATGCATAAATACAGAAAGACGTGATCTATTTGTGCCACAGAAAGGATTCAGACAAGAAGTATGTTTTGTTAAAGCATATGCTAGCCCAGAAAGGGCATATTTCCAATTTTCCAACTTAGAATTTGTGCTGTTCCCCACTGAAGTCAACAATAGCTTTAATATTACCTTCTTTGGAGGTTCTTTTGAACCTCAGGAATCTGATCAAATGTCCAGAAAATATACTTGCACAAGCCTTAGCAGATTTTACAGTCCTCCATAAGCACTGTGTTAAGATTTACATCATGAAAGGCTGGACCAGATGAACCTCGAGTTCCCTTCCAACCTGGTACCCCATGATTCATATCTCACCTCCTCCCTCCCAGTATTAAATCATAAACCAGGTCTGGCTGATTCCATCATGAGTTGATCATGTCTCCGTGTCCCATTTAAATCACATGTATATGACTGGATGCTCTGGTCTTATTAGGTAGTAACAATAATGGGACCACAGACTAGACAAATAAAGATGTCCAGAGAGAGCAAGTCAGAGCTGTGTATTGATAGCTGCAACATTTCTTTAGAGAAAAAACCAAAAATCTTAAAATAAACGTATTAACTAAATTCCAAGGACTCACATCATGTGACAAACCAGTCTAATATTAGACAAACAAAATGCAGTAGAGCACTGTCTACCTACCAAAAGAATTATTTTCAAAGAGAAAATAAGCTGATATCGGTAATACTCTATTTCTAAGAGCCAAGTTCCTTCTGTGCAATCTTCAAAACATTAAATATGGTCCAGTGTGTTCCCAGATGTACTGCTTTGTGCTCTGTTTCATGGCAATTTATAATGGAAACATTTATCCATTACACCATCTTCTTATTTATAGTCTTTCAGGAAGCAATGCAACCAGGGAAATCTATACCAAACCAGCATGTAAACAAAGCCATTAACAAGGATGACTGATACAATAAGACAGCTTGAACTGCTACTTCTATAGTAAGCACCAAGAATTGGAAACTTTACAGTAATAGCAAACTACTGGCTTGTCATTACACGCAAGGGCAATTCTCTCTGCCTGAAGTGTGTACCATTGAGCCCAGAATGATCTCAGGATGCACCAGGCACGAGGCTCCTCACTGTTCTGCCCTTTTAGAAGGCCTGCCTATACCCCTCCACTAACAGATCCCTCACTGGAGCTTCAGATGAAAAACTATAAAGTATTTCTCCAAATTTTATACCTGAATTTGACCCCAACTTGTTTCCCAATTACATAGAACAGGCTTACTAAATTGCATATATAAACAAATCACTCAGGCACTCAAAGAAAACAAATTATTACCTGCTGCTTAACAAATTAAAGACTTAAGTATGAGACCAACAAAAATTTTGAAATTATGATAAAACCTAAGAAATTACTAATTCAGATAGAGTACAGATAGTCTACTTTATCAGTTAGGGTTGAATTAATTTTACAAAGTACTGTTGTTGCTATAACACTGTCAGTTTTCTGTTCCTATCTCACTTAAAAAAAAAAAATTAATAGAAGAATCTCCTTCTTCCTTCCCTTTCTTACATTCTTTTGTTCCTTTCCAGCAACAGTTCTCCTTGCCCTCTAAACAAGTCTTCACAGAAAATTCCAAGAGAACAATTTGGGAAGAAAATGAGATTCATGATTCCAAATCCACAACTAAGAAATATACACTTGTTCTGTTTATTTTATTTTGTTTTGTTTTGCTTTCTTTTTTGGTTGGTTGGGTTGGGTTTTTTTGTTCTTTTTCTCCCACCCACCTCTGTCCCCCCATCCCTCCCTCCCACGTCATGTAAATATAATATAAATAAATCCCTGAATCCCTTTCCTATCAATATGCCATAGGCTGAAAAGGATACAGTGTGCTGGAATAGATTCTCTAGCAGGAACTGAAATTGCTGTTCTTGAGAATCTTATTCGTCGGCATACCCAGAAATGCATTGTGCAATCCATCGTTGTAATATTTAAGCAAACTTTTAATAAGAAACAAGACAAGACTTTACTACGCATAAATCAGCAAATAACGAAAGTCACACTCACTGGCTGTTAAAAGCGAAGAGCTACACTGTGAATGGGACCTTTTAGTCTGAAAAGAGCTGCTATTAGTTCAGAAAGATGAAGACACAGTATCACAAAAACAGCAGTTACCAGCTCCAGAAAGTATTCTAAAATAAATTTCAATTTTAGTAGCCACATTACATGACCTTCTTCCTCCTTTATTAGGGAAGGAGTCCATTATGAGATAATCATGGCTAACCTAACACGAGAACAAAACATTTAAGACCATGAGAAACTTATTCCAAAGGAGTCAGGAACCATTTCTCAAGGGCTTATTATTATTTTAAATGATCCCCTTCCAGAAAAGTGCTGTACAAGTGTCCATTTGCTCTACAGATCCAAGGGGCTGGAGAACCATCTCAAGCCCTTCTTCAGGGAAAAAATGCTGCACTCAAAAAGATGACAAGGGAAGTAAGACTTTGGTTAGTTCTTCTAACCAACTAATTTAGACTGTTTACGAAGCCCAGTATCAGTACATAGTTTATCTCAAAAAGACCCTACACCCAAAACATTGGGCACCAAAGCCTGCACTACTTGTTTCCAAGATACAAACTAAATAAGTAATGCACTTCAGTTTACTTAAGTTTAAAGTAACATTCTACCTAACAAGAATTTAACAGCCTCAGTGATCCAAAGTCATGTATAATACCATGTTGCAGTAGCAGAGAAGCTTAGAAAAGCTTTTCTAGCTCCTGTTTTATTTTACAATCATTAAAGTAGTTGCCAATTAGAAGTAGTATGAACTTGCACAATGTAAGCCTCTGATCCCACCCCACCATTTCAGATGAGAATAAAATGATGGTACTTGCCACTCATGATAAATGACTTACAGAGAACACTAGGTAAGTGATAAATTATTCCATTTTACTAAACAGCAATTTTAATTCATTTCTAAAATGACTAGACCTTGCAGTTTCTTCACTAATTTTCAGTTCCTTTTATTTAGTCACACAGAGCATGCACTTCAGAAGCAAATTCGCAATTGGGAGAGTAAAGTGAGCAGGATATTTTAGGAATGATGCTGTCTTAGTGTACGTGAAATACTAAGCTGCTGGAAGGTGAAAATAAGTAGATTTTTTTCCTACAGACAGTCATATTATTAAAGAGTAGACTAAAAAGTCTAAAGCAGTTTATATCATGGGGATAATGTCTTTCATATAATTACCCCAAAGTTTGACATCACAATTGTAAAAGCATTCTTGTTAAATTAACAATAAACTGCAAAAAACCAAACATATATAACACTCCTACATCCACAGAAGGAAAAAAAAAAAACCAACTAGTTTTACTCAACATTATTGTGGCTTGAAAACTCAATTGGAGATTTTGGTCAGATGTTGGGAAAACCAGGCCAGCATTATCCCCACAAATAAACCCAGGTTTCAGTCAGTCACTAAGGCAAGAAGTTTGCTGAACAACTTCCCAAAGGCCTTGTCCGCGCCTCAAGGCTCCCACTGACTTTGCAGCTGAGCTGCAGAACACAGATTTTTTTCAGCTTCCAAAGGATAAGAAACACAGAGGCTTTCTATACCAGATTGCTTTCTGTAAGCAGTGTTGTTCAAAAACCTGACATTACAATAGCAAAAATAGTAGTCTTAATCTTTCTCTCTAACTGTAAGACTTCTGCAAATGCAAATTTTAAAATGAATCTGGTTTGAGTGCTGACAGAGGAAAGGTAAAGTTCTTCCTCCCCATCCTGGGCTGGCTCTCTTCCGCCTCTTCATGGGAGAGGGTTGCACAAAAAACAAATGCGGTTCTTGCAAAAATTGAAAGCAGGCTGTGTCACGGATAAAAAAAAGTAAAAACCCCATTTCTGGCCTGCTCCTTGGTCAAAGCAATACCACCTTAAACCTTGCTGAGGGTCTTCCAGAAGACTTGCATTCATTTTTCACTATTGTAGGTAAAAATGTTGATTAGGAGAGGAAGAAATACTCAAGATTGCTTTGACTTAGTTGGTATTATATTTAACATACATTTCAAATGAAAGAACAAGGAAGAAAATAGTCCCAAACTAACACATTACATGAATTTATCGTAATATTAAGAGAGAGAACTATATCATCTGATAAAGAACATTTTCAATGCTAATAACAAACTTCTGAAATATCAACTGAACACCATCATCATATGGCACCAGACAGCACTACGGGATTAGTGCAGCATGTCCTGGGGTTTGGATGCAATAAAAAACAACAAACAATTTTCTGGTCCTAATTAATTCCTGTTAACAGAAGCCTTGTGTAACAGTAAGTTTTCCAGAGATGCAGAGCAAAGGCCACTGCAATCATATTATGTACATGAGCCATTTGCACTGGTATTAGAGAGGTACTACAGGAATATGTGGCATTTGTAGCAATAATAAGAGCCACAGCAATGATTTGGAAGAGGAAAATGAAAACAAACACCTTGTAGAGGGTATTACACATCACTGCCACATTTTTTTCAACCTGTCCCTAAGACTGCATCTTCAAAGGAACATCTACACCTAAACCTTGGGAAAAAGCCTCTGTTGGATCTCTGTGTTAGTCTTCAAAACATGTTTGGAAGCAGCTATTTACAACCCTTAGTCTTCCTAGAAACGGGAAATTAAATATGAATTTTTATTTTTTTTTTTACCAAATTTTCCAGCCTGCTGAGGATACTATCATCTAATAAAGAGAGTTTCTCTCCCATTTAAAACAAAGAAACATGTTTTCAACTAACAGAATATACGAGGAATATATTCTACAAAAGAATCCTACATCAACAAAAGACAAAAGTGAAAAGTCAAAGTCTTAACTGAAGCAATTTGCTGTTTAAAATAATGAGCAGAGATGTGCTTATGGCCTATTGCTACCTGCTATAAATATTTGATCTAAACAAGCAATTCCTAATATCCCATTACAATCTTTCCTCTTTAAATAAAGTTAAAAAAACTACTGTTAGCTACAAACATTAAAAGATCTCGTTTTAGAGATTAAGTCTGGATATATAAGAACCTCAAAACTTTTCAAAGACAGACCATTCACCAAAAACACTATTTGAGCTTTATCACCTTAATTCACTGTCACATGGCTAATAATTCAGCTAAAACAGGGTTTTGGTTTGTTGGGGTTTTTTGGTTTTTTTTCTTCCAAATAAGGCCTTCTATAAGCAGTAGCAACAGAAGGAATATATGCCTTCATCTAGTGTGGTTGGTATTTCTTTTGGCACCTTGGAGTTGCCTTCAGACACCATCAGTAACTAGATCAATAGTGTCCAAGTGACTACAGGATCAGAAAGCTCTTTCATTATTCTTTCCACATATGCTACTTCCCCTGTAAATACTTAATGAATTTTTATATATCCTGTCCAACGAATCACCAAAAATGGACCCCAAAATATCCCTTTATGCTCGTTCTCGTTATTTTCAGGCTATGTAAAACAACTGTCTGTAGCAGCATCTCTGAAATCTGCAGTGGTTTTGCAAGTTAAAAAAGCTCATCATTGTAAAGCAATTGAAAATGGATTTAGGTTGGACACCAAATCTTGGAATAACTCCTGGTTTGTGAAAGAACACACTGTTTTGTTTCCCCCTTTTTTCATTAGTAAAAAGTAAAAGTTATAAATTATTTATAAGACTTTAAGAAACAAGTTTTTCTTTTGAAGGAGGGCAAAGGTAGAAGAGTTTCTCATTTAGGAAGCAAAAGAATACTGCTATTTTAAATTGGTTTGGTTTTAAGCATTCGTATAGAACTCTAATATCTAATAAAGTTAAGTAAAAATTCAGATTACCTTCCTCCAAATATTAAATTGACTAATGATCACTACACTGAATAATTAAAGCTCCTTTTCATTTCCCTTTATGAATGTAGTGGGCAGACAAAACTAAGGACAACACACAAACATTTAAGTGATGAGCACAGCAAAGACTCTTCTTAATTTGGGCTGAGAACAGACAACGTTCTTCCCTGGAAAGAAGAATCAAGTATGTATCTAGATTTAAAAAAAAAAAGACACAGAAAGTGTATATTTTAGAATGGAGATAAATAAAATATTATTATACTAACTATTTGTATAACAATAGTGACTCCTGTCAAGGTTGTGGCCACAAAGACAGCTGAACAGTCTGTATTTTACAGAGAATAACAACCATAAGTATTTACACAGAACTGCAATCACCTGCACACGTATTGTAAGAAACATTCAAGGCCAAATCCAGAGCGCTTGTATGTAATCATGAAACAGTTATTTCAAAATCCACATAAAACACTCAAATGGCTTCCCAACATACCTAAACCTTCGATTGTTAAGATAGTGCTGTTTTAATACAAACTTAAGGCTTCCTAGAAACAGGTGGACCAATCGTTTAAATGTTCCTTTTCCCCTGTTGTTTCAGTGCCGCCCTCCCCTCCTCTCTTCTATCTCTGTTTCTCCTTCGGAGACCATTCTTACTGCACTGAAGCTCCTGCTGAGAGGCAAAGGTAGGTTAAGCCGTGTTCTGCTCAGCGCTCTCGCTAATCAGCAGCCACTGGAAATGCCCAATCACCTCTGAACATCAGAATATGCCTTAATAATAATAAAAAAAAAAAAAGCTGTATTTCCATTCTGTGTGCAACAGCCAGATACAAAAACAGGGACATGTTAAGAATACAGTTGAAAGGTCAACTGCATTAAAAGTCAGTATCTTTGAAAAGATACTAAATCTTGATGAAATCTACAGAAGGCTGACATTATATTATATACTGATGTATCGTAGCTGCTTTTTTTTTTTCCTTTTTGGCATACTGACACTGGTTTTAGTGGATTTAGGAGTTATTCTAATATTACCACTCACTGGAGGACTGCTAATTGTATTGGCGTCATTGTTTATTCTTAAACTAACACTCACTTTCCAGGACAATAAACAAACAAAAAAAAAAGCACAATTATTTTTTCAATAGTTTGATAGGATACAACTGTTTTCCTAATCCTTCCTCTCCCAACCCTCAATCAAAATTTAGGTCATGATATTTTGGAACACAGGAGTTATTTGGTAAAGAGATGTAAGCAAGGGCCTGCGTCTGGAGAATATAACATCAGGGTTTCATGTGAGTAACAATCAGATATTCAGATGGTAATTTCACACATGGCGGTCTCAAAATGTGGGTTTACCCTAATGCAAACATTAAAGTATGTAAGCAATTTTTTTTCTGCAAACAAACACAGATAGCTATCAATGTCATTTACATTAAGTTATAAAGGAGTAGCAGCAGTAACCTAACGAACTGCAATTCTTAGGAAACAAGCGTCACCGAAACCAATGCCCCAATCTCTTTCAGAGCCCAATCACTGTCACTGCAAAGCCCCTTTGGGAAACGAGCCTGTTTCCCAAGGTCCTCATTCTGGAGTGTGAAACAGCTTCTTCAACACATCATAAGAGATCCATGCAATATTAAAGCTCTTAAATCTAATTCCCCACGCTACCCCCATAAGGTGATAAGGAGGAAAGAGTTTAATGAAACTTAATGGATATATTAAGAAGTTTCAAGTAATAACAACTGCAAGCTTTTAAACAGAAGACAATTCTTTCTGACACTTCCTTTCCTTCACAATACGTACCAGGACCTGACAAGATGTACTCATTAACAGAATTTAATTATGTTCTAACACACTACCAGTAAGCTACATCAAAATAAGACTTTCAGGACCTACTGCTGATACCCCTTTCTTAAATCAGACTTTTAAAAAGTGATAAATACATTTCTTGGCCTGACAATATTTTTAAATTGTCTTTAGCAATGTGCACTGCTTGATTTTTCAGCTATGAATATATAAAAGAGCTGTATCTAAATTTATCTTGAAAGTACCATTTTATGCATGTGTTGTAAAAATATAAAAGATTTGTCACAAACTCTCATTATCAAATCTGAGAAAATCCAAGAAAACTTCTGCAAGTGGCAAAATAATTAGCATTATATATTTTACACATTTAGGTTTTTGAAGACTGACTAGCTCTTTTTCCATGAATTCAGTATTACCTACTGATCTTTATTTTTTCAGAACTCGTAAGTCTTTGAAACTGCTTGATAAGGAGTCCTCCCTACTGAGATTACCAATAGTCTTTTTATAGAAGCTTGCAGTGACACTGTACAAGAGAAAGAAGATTAGCACAGTATAAAAATAATTGGACTTTAGTGCTCTATTGACATTTTGGAGGAAAGATTTGCTGTCATGTCTGGGCCAAGTTATCTGCTGGTAAATTCCACTGAAGACAGCACATTTACACCACTGATACTTTATCCTGTTCTTTATGCAATAAATACGCCTAAGAAGGCGAGAGACTTACAGTGTCATAGATAATTTGACATATTTGCATCATTACATGCATCTAACATAAAATTTAGGATCTCATTTCTCCCATGACAGAAAGAATAGAAGAGAGATAGAGACAGAAAGAGTGACACTGTCAGGAACACTGACTCATCTGGGAAACATTAGATATTAACAAGTAATTTCACTTATTAAAGAACTTGTCTAACAAATGCCCAACATAATTCTATATTTATTATTGCTGTGCAGGAGCTTAGCAGTATTTACTGCCTCATGCCCTATAGATATGAAGAATAAACAACAATAAAGTAATTATGCAAAGAACCCTTACAAAAAAACACAACTTAAAAAAAATCATAACAATTGAACACATCTTCCAAAGGATAATCAAGAGGGAAGGTGAGATACTCTACTAACAGGCATCGTATACAACTTTCAGATTTGGCTGCTCTTCCTTTTTCAATAATCTAATCTACACGCAGGGTCTAAAGTTTCTGTACGTATCAAGGCATGAAGATTGAATTCACCAAACCTGCTGGTAACTCCACTGAGCTTTTGGCCAAAGGAAGAAGAGGAGGAAGCAATAGAGCCTGTATCCTTGGCACCAAAGGTTTCAGCAACTGACAGCTATTCTCTACAAATTACCATCTCCTAACCAAGGAGGGGGAAAAAAATGCAAGACTAAAGCCTGTGTCAACAACAGCAGGAGCCAGAGGTTGGTTCCCCCTGCCCAGCTTGAACACAACTGTTGGTCCTACACAAAACTGCACAGGAATATAACTGTATTGACTATTTGAGCATCAAAAGCTGCAGTATAAGAAAAATTCTACACAAGCTAAGTATAATAAAAACCTTCCATTGCCCTCAGAATAAATAAGACCATTTTTTTTCTTCCCTATAGCATAAAATAATTGAAAAATTGCTTCAAATCCTAATTTGAACACAAATGCTCTTACATGCTGCCTCCACTTTTTCCCCTCCGTCCGTTCCTCATGGGTCTCCTGTAATTACTGCTCAGCTGTTTAAACACACAGCCCCAGAGACCCCTTAGGTCTTACATTTACTACATTAGGAAAATGCCATGGTGCAACAGCCAGAGTGGCAGGATCACTATACATTCAGAAAATGTTTGCACTGTGAGTTCTATAAGGTAGTAATTCAGCCTTGTACAACCTAGTGTTTTCTTTGGATTGCTGAATACAATTTTGCTTTTCTGGAGTCTCTCTTCATTTTATAGCACCCTGAGAAAATTAGTAAAGCCCTTTACATACAATACATAAGACATTTGGTTCTCAGTACATGTCATTAGACTTGTAAAGCCATTTGATGATTACTCTGGGTACCTTCAAATTAATTAAAATTGAAGAGCTCTTCACAAAACACACTAGCATTCATCACTGAAACATTAGGTCAGTTATTACATTCATGAAATTATTTAAACCTTTCTGAACTTCCAGGGAAGAAAAGGAATTACTGCATCTGTCAATAAAGAAAAAATTCTGTCGTTTTTACCTATATTTCTCCCCAAGGCTTCAACTCCCTACAGATTCACTAAGAGGTTGATTGCAATCTATACAGCATTCAGTTTTAGGACTAATAGGAAGCTTTGTTTTAAGCGTATTAGAATCCCACCCCTCAGTACTATTGAAGTAATGTTATACCTCAGTACTCAAATGAAACAGTGGTACCATTGTAAATGGTTTAAAATCAAAGGTATGTTCAGCATTAAAATTCTCCTTAATTATCATTGAACAAGAAATCTGCAGACTGGCTATCCACTGTTTCCTAATTTTCCTCTACTTGTGTTCATTTTCATTGGATTACTAAACTGAAATTTAGAGATAAAGCACAATTTAACTCCAGGATAATTTGCTTGTTTTTTTATTCAAGGATTATTTGTTTGTACATTAGTCTGGGGCTATGGAGACAATACGCACCTTGAAGTATCTCCATTTCCTAAGCAAAAGCAGGCAGCATTCACCAGTCTGCCCGCCACAAAATTATGACTATTTGATGTATCCCAGGGCAGCTCAAGCACCTCTTGCTTTGTCTTGCTATGTCCCTCTAAGTTATTTCCCTACTCCCCCAATACAGTGTTAATAAACAACTTTTCCCTGTTGCCTTACAAGAAACAGACTGATCGATTTAGGCAACTTCAGTCTCCCCATTTTTATTTTCCTTCCTCGTCTTCCACTTTTTGAGCCTGTTTTTGCAGGCCCAAGCAGAGCTGAACAACAGCCTGCACTGGCTCCTCAAAATACTAAAATAGAAACAATGGAGAACTTCACTCATTCTGTTGGATTTTTTGTCAAGTGAATTCCTCTCATAGTAAATAACCCATTAAATGACTAAATGCATTTACCCCTGTAATAGTAAAGAACTGTTTCAGAAGAAAAAATACTGCTAAAGGTTCTGCTGAAATTCAAGAATTTACCCTGGATTTTCAAAGTGGTTTCACGAGAAGTTGGATCTTGACCCATTTCTGATGATGCAATAATCAGCATCTAGATATTTTTTCCCTGGCAAGTGAGTAGTGCTAGAACAAGATAATTTTGAATATTCATTGGCTTCACTCAAGACTCATAAAAAGACATCAAACCACCCTCTTAATGTAATCAGTTTTTAAGTCTGGCATTACATTTGGAAAAGCATGCTATTATTCCAGCACAGAAAGGACATAGACCTGCTGGAACGGGTCCAGCGGAAGACCACGAAAATGATCAGAGGGCTGGAGCACCTCTCCCATGAAGACAGGCTGAGAGACCTGGGGTTGTTCAGCCTGGAGAAGAGAAGGCTCCAGGGAGACCTTATAGAGGCCTTCCAGTACCTAAACAGGGCTACAAGAGAGATGGGGAGGGACTCTTGATCAGGGAGTGGAGCAATAGGATGAGGGGTAATGGTTTTAAACTGAAAGAGGAAGAGATTTAGGTTAGATCTTAGGAAGAAGTTCTTTCCTGTGAGGGTGGTGAGACACAGGTTGCCCAGAGAAGCTGTGGCTGCTCCATCCCTGGAGGTGTTCAAGGCCAGGCTGGATGGGGCTTTGAGCAACCTGGTATAGTGGGAGGTGTCCCTGCCCATGGCAGGGCAGTTGGAACTCGGTATGATTGCCTTACAACTCTAGTAGTTTTGTAAAGTACCACCACCCCCAACAGCAGACATAACTTCTACCTGACCTACTAGACCCCATGGCTGCTCACTCCAGCCCAGCGCTTCTGTTGGTTTTTTTTTTTTTCCCTATAGTCACAGCTGACCACAGACAATGAACTATGAACTAAACAACCCCCAAATCCCCAAGTGCGCAGATGCAGGATAACTGTATTTTGACTGCTCTACACCTACAGCTTTCTCTCATTAAATGAGCTGTAACTTGAGTAGTGACCCAGTTCTGCTGTATCTTTTATTGTTAGAACAAAAACAATTATGAACAGCTCCCAACAAAGCTAAAGCTTTTCACATTTTTCATAAAACGCTCTGCTCATTTCTGATACACTTAAATTTAATTCAGTCTCTGCAGACCTCCCAATGCCTTGAATGTACACAGATGAATGCAGAAAGATTAAACATTTTCTTACTGTGACCTACAACACTGTGCTGAAACTTTAATTATTATGTTAATTCAAGCATTGGGCCCAGTGGATTTATTATATCTCAGAAGCTAATACAATCTACTCTGAAGTGAGATGCGGGCATTAGATGCATCTAAGTATTTTGTCTACAAATATTTAGGCAGATGTGCACTAAATAAAACATTCTCAAAATCTAATCTTAATTTTGGAGCATTTTCCTCAAATAGATGAGCAGTTCCTCAGAAAAGTAGTGAAAATGTAGTTACAGGAGCAAAAGCTTGTGTCTTGACCAAGCGTTATCACCCCAAATTCCAGCCTTCTGAAGCAAGACTGGTATTTATTAGACAAAGATCTTCATTATATTTGCCAGGACTCAGTATCTTATGCAGATATATACCTTTATAGGATGACGTTTGGGAAAGAAAATAATCCATTTTTTTTTCCACTGGAGGACATGATTGGGTACTGTCCATGCTATGTTAAGGAATCAGAACAAGAATTCCCAATCCTAAAAATAGTGCATTTGGAAGAAAGATGGCATATTATTAAGTAGATGAGATTTCCCAAGTCTTAATGGTTTAAAGGACCAGCGCTGGAAGAAATATCAGTCACTGAAAACTGAAGTTTGAACTTTTTTCCCCTCTGACAGGCAGGACAAGTGTTTCTGATCAGCTGCTCCTCACATCAAATAACTAGTCTCAGTTTTGTACCATTCCTCTAGAAAAAAGTCTATTTTTTTTTTTAAATTATCCCCAAACTCGGCCAATAGTTTTCTCATTTTCCATTAACAACGTGACTGACAAAATGAAATTCAAATTTTAGATAGTTTAAGAAGAGAAAGTCTTAAGAACCTTGATGGGGTGAACTTGTCAGACATGGGCAAAACCAGTGGAACTTTGTTGACTACACACAACTTTTTTTACAGAATGGAGCTGGAAGTATATAGACTTACTTTTCCTTGGTTTGCTACATCAAAGTGTTTTCTATTAAAGTATCACAGGAGCACCTGGGTTGTAATTAGGAGCAATGTGACTTTCATCAAGGGAAAGTTAAAAAAAAATGTTTAATATAATAAAGGCAAGTAGGAATTAATGCAAGCTTTCAGGCTTTATACTGCCAGGAAAGCCAGAGATTTTGTCCTGTACTCATTTTTGATTATACATTTTAATTGCTTACTATCGTGTTGCCTTGATAACCATCACAAAGACAATTCCATAATTACCAGATACAAATCTTTATGTTTTAGAGAAAAAATTTACAAAGGAATTCTTTTATCGGTATTTTCTGAAGTTGATGTAAATAAATTGGGCTAAAAGCTCAAACATCATCTCAGCTTGAAAGGTAAGTATATTTATTGTATTATTTCTAAGCGATGTGGTCACAAGAGTATTTGTTCCCTGCATTACTTTTAACATTTCCCCAACAGCAAGACCACATTCAAAGGATTCTTAAACACTTCTACTCTACTCAAGTCTTATTATACTTAACAATCTGCCCAGGACAGAAGCAGCGTAACGCTCACATGAAAATAGCATGCTTATTTAAATACACCTCTAATACAAACCTGGTTAGGTTTCACTGTGGTTCTTTCCCCCCGCCCCCACCCCCTTCCCTTAAATTCTTCAATCTTTGTAATTTACAGAACCTTCACAGTTTAATTTATTATATGAATGCAATCTAATTCCTACTAATATATATATACACAAATAAACATATTTATATATAGTTTATAACCAAAGAAGACTTTCTTAAAGTATTTCAATTCAATCAGTTGCTTCCCCCCCATTTCAGTAATTTTTTAGACACTTATATAAAAAAAAATCCGAAGCATTTTAAAATATCCTTTTTAGAATGTACAAGCTCATCTGGTATAACTTCTATCCTTAAAAACCTATGGTTGTTTTTTCTTTTTGCTCAAAAACATAAACACACTTTTTTTTTCTTGATAGTGTTAAAAAAAAAAAAATTGATGCTTTTTCCACAGCTAAAGAGAGTTCAACGTTGCCGTGGTAACTGAAAAGTCACTAAGGACTTGCTACCACAGGCCTTTACAGTATATCCAAGGTACAGTCAGTAAGAGGTACTGGAAAGTCTTTTATAGTTATTTTAAATATACAGAACTTGGAAATTCAGTGTTGATTATTATAAAGGAATGTTAAAAGTACGTGTCTTGGTTATTTTTCCGGTAAGGTATGCCACAGAGAGGTTCATTAAGTAAATGTCAATTACTCCAGGTTACATAAACAGAATACTGGAAAATGTGTTATTGTATGAATCTCGTTATACTAAATTTTCTCAGTTAAGTATTTCGTTGCCATGAAAAAGATAACTTAAGCAAAGTATTCATTATACCCCAAAAGAGCAATTCAATTGATTTCCTGCCCTTGAATATGAAAACATAATGCAGCAAGTGAGCAAGAAAACAGCTATAGTGTTAATTGTGTGAGAAAATGCAGCCCCACCTTAAAGTTATCACATGTATCCCAATGTACATATTCCATAGATAATAGACTATTAGCCACCATTACTTAAGTATTGAAAGCCATCACATAACCACATAGGATTCTGAAAAAAGACAGGCTCAGTGAAACTGCTTGGATATGAGCTTAATACTTTCCAGTCAGTGAGATCAAGTGACTAGAACAGAAAGGAACGCAAAGAAAGCTCCATTCAGTGAAACTACTCTTCAAAAACAAATTAATCATCCTGGCAGCAAGAAATAAGTTATGGATCATACACTCACAGAAAACTTGGAGTTGACTTTTTCTTTTCTCAATTGTATCATTTCAAAACCATAAATACATATTTTTAATTTCATCATATAAGATGCTCTAGAGTACTAGTAGACTTCTGTATTAGGCATAGCCCACTACAAATAATTCTATTGGACAGTACTATACTCCTGTACTTCTCAGAGCCAGACCCCAAACTTTCATTGGCATTCCCAGGGATGGGGTGCCATCCTTCACAAGGAGCTATGAAATTTAGCATAAATGATATCGTAATAAATTAAATTCTTAACCATTCTTCACAGCTGATACATTGTGCTATTCCAATCTATTCAGGGCAACAGTCAAGCAATTCAGTCTTTAGAAAGGAACAAGGGCTGGGATTTGTTAGACTCTTAAATTTACTCTGAGATTTACCTAAACCTTTAACCAATCAAGAAGGCGTGAACAGCTTTGCTGGGTCCTGCACTACACGTGCTTTTGTTCTTTTGTCTTTCTACTGGCTGTATATATAATTCGCATTCATTTTCCAAAAGGTCTCACTACAGGATGCCAAAGCCTGCAAAGTCATTCAGGAAATTTCAATTATAAACAAGTAATTGGCTCAGAGAACAAAATCCCACACGGACATGCTTGTCATTGAGTCCTTTAAAAAAGCAAAATAATTACTATCTCTTCTATGCCATACCCTATCAGTCAGTGCACTTCACATTCAGGCCTTGCAAATTTACACCTTATATTAGGATGGGCCCTAGAGCACTCTGCTAATTATTTTGGGGTTGTATTCTAAAAGACATCTAGGATTTGTCATAAGACCTTAAGATTACTCTGCATTAATTTTTTTTTTTTTATTAATTGAAGTTGTGTAAAGATGAAAGGATGCTCATTTTAGCTTATACTTTATAAAACGCTTTGTATTTTTGGTCCTAGTTTCAGGATCTTTAACATTTGTATGGCAGCAATGTCCAGTGTTGGCAGCATATAGTGACACACAAGGACACCACCTCACCTGGGCAAAACACCTCATCACACTGCCGAATTCTGCAGCTCCTCACTGTGTGGCACCTCTGGCATGTTTGAAGTATGTGCACATCAATGCGGAGTTTTCTCCTGGATATTAGATCCGCATTTATCTTCTTACTGAGCAGAAAGATGTGAAATCCTAACTGCAGGGACATTCCAGCCATACAATAGCTGTAGCACAACCTTACCTATACAAACTTTAACATATTAATATCTTGAAGATGCAAAGTAGGAGATTTATCCATACTGTTCTCTAGAAGAACGCTATTCTTTCATTCAAGAACTATGTTAATTTAACTAACATATGAAGGTATGTTTTGGTAACTTATAAATCCTGAAATAGTTAACCTCTGGGGATTTTATCATTTCTTTTTACATTATATTATACCTAGTTATTATCAGAGCAGATGGGAACATACTGAGGGAGCAGTTGTGTGCCACAGCACATCTTGTGGTCCTATTTACTGAATATTCCAGACTTGGGACCCATCTGGACCTCCTGGAGCTACACATTGCAGTCCACATTCTCAGATTTGTGTCCTCCTTACATTTTGCGAGGGAGGACAGGAGATGGTCCGTGCCTAGTTCTCACCCAGCATGGAGTTAAGACAGGACTGAATCATCCATCTAGACCCGGTCACGCAGGAAGATTTCCAGATGTCAAAGTTCAGACACCGAGTCCAGAGCTTATCTGTAGAATATTAGTCACACAGAAAGAATACTTTCTGGTATTTTCTACTATCTATTTTTTTTTCGGCCTCAATATCCTGCGATATCCTACACGTAGCAAATGCACTAAATTTAAGAACTAGATTCAGACCTGGTAATTTATTCTCAGCACTTTGCATTTCACTTAGATTTGAAAATGACAAGCTGTTGGTCCAATTTTTGTCAACATGTTTTTAATTAGTTCTGAATTTATGACAATTAAAGCTCACAGTTGCTTTTAAAATGAAGTTACTGAATTTGCCTTAATTCATTTTCATTGCTCAGCAATGTGTGCGTTTTAATTCACCATGGAAATATTCCTCTCTGCTTTCTGTAGGGAAGACACTACCATCAGTGCTATCATCTTTTCTTTTTTTTTTTTCCCCTGTAAAACTTATTGACTAGAAAATAGACTGAAAACAACTCTTGGGAATGCTGGCCGT
Source organism: Numenius arquata (assembly GCF_964106895.1). Classification (NCBI taxonomy): domain Eukaryota; kingdom Metazoa; phylum Chordata; class Aves; order Charadriiformes; family Scolopacidae; genus Numenius; species Numenius arquata. The sequence goes on from NC_133577.1 coordinate 51,079,186, forward strand.
GCTCCACATTCGACTGGCTCCATCTGTGTCTCCGCTGACTCAAAGACCCCAAATGCATTCTAAATCTTTTAGGAAAAAAAAAAAAAAAAAAGAAATAAGAAATATTGCACCGTAACATCGATTTTGTAATCACTTGTGTCTGCAGCTGCAGTTTTACTTTTAGGCAAATCACATCTATTATTTATTATTCTAGGGCCATATACAGTGCAAAAAAAGTAAAAGCTGTGATTCACTTAAAAGATGAGACACTACACAAAAATAAATTGGCACTCCTCAAGCTTTTCTGGGGGCAGGGAGAAGATGGTTGAAGTATGATTGTCACCCTAATGAAGAAATAATTTTGGCAAGTTCTTAGAGCCTTAATAATAAATGACAAGACTCTATATATTGGGAGGGCGAGGTTCGACCTCATATGCCTCAGTCACATTTTTTCTCCCTTGCTTTCATTTTCCAACAGGAAAGTCATTTTCTCTTCACAGGTCCTCTGTGAATTTGTATTGTTCATGCACCATTTCTTCCGTGAATGGCTTTGGACTGATCTATATTTTTATGAGTATCCACAGACTACATCTTAATCGGAAATCGCAGTAGAATTTTCTTCCAGTAGAGCACTTTTTAAAAAAAAAAAATCTGTAACAGTAGTTGAAATTAATAATAGAGAACATTGAAGTCTAATAACAGAAGTGCAGTACGAAAACCTGGTTTCTACTTAAGCTAAAATGGGTCTACTGAAAAAAAAAAAAAAATCTACCAAGACCATTTCTTTAACAATTCTAAATTCAGTTTGGTTGTGGGGTGTTTCTTCCCCTTTTTAACTTGTTCCACTATTTCTTTCTTTTAAAGTATCCTTTGTAACAGTAAAGCAAGAACTAAACAACACTCCTAAAAGAATTCAGTTATTATAATTAGCAAAAATAACTTTTTTATGATAGGCTATTACTTTTCTAGTTTAACTATTAAAGTTAATAGTATAATATTTATTTTTAGTTATAGTATATTTTGCTCTAATAATAGCTAATTAAAATAGTAAATAATAGAGAATACTGAATGAATTCTCCAGAGTCCAATTGTATTTCCATGCTTTAAAAAAAATATTACCCTAAGTGAATACCTAACAAATTATGGAAAAAAAAAATTACGTGTAGCATCTATTGTTTACTTTTCAGAGTATACATTCAAATTAGATATAATTTTTTCTTTTGCTCTGCACAAGTAGATTCAGTGTCATTGTTCCCCGCCCACTTTATGCTGGTTAAAGGTTCTATATTACTAAGATGACCATGTGTCTCAGCTGCTGCCTGTACTCTATCTACACTAAAACAACAGGATTTGAGAAACCTCAGTACAAACAGGTCTGATAACTTCTTGTAAGTACATAGAGACATGACCCAACATGTGAGCAGATTCACCCGGTTGCGCCAAAAGTTCAATGAACAGTTAGTGATCTTCAGCAAAATTACATTCACTTAACAGCTAAGCTTGGAACTGCAGTCCCCAAGCAAACACCCATCATCCTCTCCAACCATGAAATGTACCCATAAAAACCCCATACCCAGTCCTTTCCTGCTTTGGATCTCATTCACATATTATAGGTCTAGCAGAGGCTTGGGGATGTTGGTGGACAAGAAGCTCACCATGAGCTGGCAATGTGCAGTCGCAGCCCAGAAAGCCAACCACATCCTGGGCTGCATTAAAAGAAGTGGGGCCAGCAGGGCGTGATTCTACCCCTCTACTCTGCTCTGGTGAGACCCCACCTGGAGTACTGCGTCCAGCTCTGGAGTCCTCAGCACAGGAAGGACATGGACCTGTTGGAATGGGTCCAGAGGAGGCCACAAAGATGATCAGAGGGCTGGAGTTGACCTCTCCTACAAAGACAGGCTGAGAGAGTTGGGGTTGTTCAGCCTGGAGAAGAGAAGGCTCCAGGGAGACCTTACAGCAGCCTTCCAGTACTTAAAAGGGGGCTACAGGAGAGATGGGGACAGACTCCTTGAAGTGATAGGACGAGGGGAAACGATTTTAAACTGAAAGAAGGAAGATTTAGATCAGATCTCAGGAAGAAATTCTTTCCTGTGAGGGTGGTGAGGCACTGGAACAGTTTTTCCAGAGAAGTTGTGGCTGCCCCATCCCTGGAGGTGTTCATGGCAAAGCTGGATGGGGCTTTGGGCAACCTGGTCTTACTGGGAGGTGTCCCTGCCTATAGCAGGGGGGTTGGAACTAGGTGATCTTTAAGGTCTCTTCCAACCCAAACCATTCTATGATTCTATTATTTGTAATCGACTTGTAATTAAATCCCAACAATTGAAGGTGATACCATCAATTCTCTTTAATTTTTCCCTTTTGTGTTTTTACACAGAAACATAATAGTTCCCAATCACTTGTCAAAGAGGACTGTAAAGTCAGAGAAGAACTGGGCACAGCACGCATCCATATGGGGAAGCCTCCTTCCCAAGAGCATTACTGCCTTTTGTTCATGCCTGTCCTGTAATTGGTGCACTCAAGTCAGAGTAATGTGCTCAAATTCTGTTGTTCTCTTCAATGCCTCTTATCAGAGCCAGACTTAGTAATGTGTTTGAAATGTGGATTACTTGTTCAGAGGAGGAGGCCAAGTGGAAGCTGAATAACCCTGACCTTTCTGAGCCTGGAAAAATCAAAACAGTACTAAAAAAAAAAAAAAAAAAAAAAAAAAAGAGAACCATGAATAACTGGAATGGGATCTTTTCATTGTTTTCAGCTGCCCATTCAGCAGCCAGAATGTGGCCTAATTAAAGAAAATAATCAGAAAGTTAGTAAGCATTTTTTTTTCTTCTTGTTCAAAATATTTTGAGAAGGTTGTGACTGCTTTCCAAGCCTTGCATGGACAACCACCATTGACACAAGAAAGCTCTGTTAAAGAGTGAGGAGGAAATGCTTCTACATTAAATCTATTTGTATGGTTTTCAGCTTCACACAATGTTTCTTTCATCATCTCACCTCTGAATCACAAGTTTCCCTTCATAGGTTTGATGAATGTAATCTACGTACAGTAAATCCAGTTTCCTGTCAAAAAGGTTATCCCTCTTAGCCTACCACCTGGGCCACTTTTTTTTTGTAAATATAAAAAACACTTTCAAGAAGAATCTGTTTGCTCCTACACTTGAAATCCCTTGTGGTATGAACCCTACCTTTGTTGGAGGTTACCATTTCTGACCTGCCCACTAAACAGTCTGCAATATAGCATTTATTTCCTCTGCTGCTGACCTTACTCTAGAAGGGCCTTTGCATAACCATCATCTACTGATTCTGTTTAGATAATTCCCCTCTAGAGTGATGCAGGCACACAATAAAATCAATGCTTTCTAAAAGGACAGTAAAAGGGAATCTGTTTTGACATTTTATCTACAGTATTTGCCAAAACTGTTTTTTACCATCTTCATCGTCATCGAGAGAGGTGTTTGTAGCATTCCAAGCAACTCATCTACAAAATCAGACCAAGAGTTGACAATGGTTATGGAAGGTACTGAGACTAGAGCTTAATATCCTGATAAATTCTTCCCATTTATGTCTTCTATTAAATTAAAATAGAAGACAGTCTCTACCTCAGAGGTTGAAACTTGTACTTACGCAGGGCAGAAAAGGGGTTCACAATCTATTAATATAGGGTTTCTGGGTACTCAAACAATACAATGACATAAGATAAATACATGATTTCATAAAATCCCAAGATAGGTATATAACATCTTATTTTCTGTATGGCTAAAACTGGCAGGCTCTTCACTCCCATTCACTAGCCCTGCACCACTTGACTCCTCTGTTCCTGAGACACAATGTACTACTCCAGAAGGGTACTTCATTTTGTCTTTCTGCTGTTTCCCTCCAGCCTCTTACCTTCTTTCAGACAAGAATGTGCTGCCAACTTGTAACTGAGCCACTACAGCTACTTAAACCTACAGAAAACAAGTTTGTTTGGATTTTTTTACTCCCCCTTCCCTGCCAGCCTTCCTCCTCTCTGCCCTCCCCAATGTGATGACTTTGATGTGCTGTGACACAGGATGCTGTAATATCAATCTGCCATTCCCAGTGTGAATGGAATCGTTGGGCCTATTAAGTACTAGTGCTAACCCAGAGCGATGACAATGAAAGCCCAAAATTTGAGGGCAGAATTAGTCTTAATTCTGAAAATCAGAATTAATTCACTCTTCATCAAACCAGAGGTACAGCGGGTTTGGTTTTTTGCCTTTTTTTTTAAAAAAAAAAAAAAAAGCCTAACAAGCATGACACACATTATTGTCCTTGTTACTGGGATATAACACTACTGTATTTCTGTGGTCTGGCAAGAGTTGTCACTTCTACTTACCACTGCTTCCAGTTACTCTGGTCTGATGAGACATGGTGCAAGATCACATGTCACATCTCTTGAATTGAAATACTAATGCAAGTGAATTACTTAATGCAGAAATAGCTTCATAAGGAAATTTACGTGTACGAGATTTTATTTTCTTGAAGGGTTAGGAGGAGGAGGAGATGATACATATGTCTGATGTTGTCAGGTTTTTCTTAAACCACATAATAATGAGATGGTTTGGTTTGAATTCTCTGCTTGATACTCTCTTATTTGGCTGGTGCCTGCAATATACACAAGACAATTTTCTGTGTTTTCTTGGGTGTTTGAATTCAACACACACTTATGTCAATTAAGAAAAAAAAACCCAAATTTTTATGAATCTGTAATAACTCTACTACAGCTTTAAATTGAAGAATTTTTACACATTTTCTGCAATATAAAAGTGTCTTTAAAGTAATCTTTACAAAGGTAAATACAACAGCATGTTTTTTTAGAGCATGAAAGTCTTGCATTCTTCTAGAATCTGTTAAAAGTGCAAGTAATTCAGCTGATTTCACCTTGTGGTTGCCATAAAGCATAAAATTATCCCACTAAAACAATGTCCATGTTTCCAGACCAATGACCTGCATATTTGTCATTTTATTAAAAGGAATTCCCCACTTTTGAAAGTATTACATATATTTCACCTAAAAAAGCCACAGCTTTAGACATCACCTTGCAACGAGCCAAGCCTCTTCAGTTCAAGATTGCCTTTTCTGCTACTCAAATGAAACAAGTCATTAGGGACAAAGGATTCTGTGTTGGATTTCAGAGTTACACCGTAACCAAGAACCTGTATTTCCAGAAAAGTAAGGCAGATACTAATTTAGTCACAGACACCAGGTCAGATATGACTCCGTCTTTTAAGGTCCTTCCAACATTACCGTTGCAAGGCAACAATGTAGTAAGATGCCAAAATAACAAAAGAGATACATTAGCTCATGGTAATTTTGATGAGCAACAAGTAACTTGCTAATAACGATTTCACGAATGGTTGTGACAATTTTGCAAGATGTCACTTCGGCCTAAGTCCTCTGTCAGGGCACTTATCTAACAGCAGCAGAGTTGATTTTACACTGGAAACTGGACAGGAAACTGCAAAGTTTTAGACACGTGTCTTTTAGTTATCTAATGGTAATTTGCAAATTGTAAGAGATTTGACTTTAAGTACCATGGAATTAAATACAAAAAGGTTGCAAGTGCAGAGATGCCAGTGCATGCAAGCTTTCTAACCTGCAGCCATCAGAAACGTTTTCATCCTATAAGCTAAAAGCTGTGCTGGTTGATGAATTTGCATTTTTAGGTTTCTTGCACTTGAAAGCTGCTTAACAAGGGTATTTTTATTCTATGGCATCATGAACATTTTTACTATGTGCGTTATAACTACTTAGTCCAGTATCTAAGGAGTTAACCATTAAAGTAAATTACCTTCTCGAAAATGGAATGTGTTGTTTGTTAGGTGTGCAGTGATTTGAGAGTTTCATGTGCCAACAGCACAGTTAGATCACTACACTTCAACAGAAAAATAGGTTTGCATTGTCTATGAGTTAGTACCAAATATCTTTGATACTTTTATTCTTTTTCTGTAGTTATTCTTCAAATTCTTACTTGCTTTAAGATGTTAGAATTAGCACTTAACAGCTCCTAATGAATCCTGCAACAACTATGCACAAGTTGGAGGAAGAGCCAAGAACCTGCTTCCTTTCCTTCTGCTTTCAGATTTTTTAATGCAAAACGTAGAAGACATTACCAGTAGAATCAGATTGATGCACTGTCTGTAACAGGAGAATATGCCGCAATTATGCTGATATTTTGAAATGTCAATCTGTGAGAACAGACTGAGTGTAATACCACCTTTGTGGTGGATACATTTAGAGTTTGATCATCAGGACAGCATCTTTATCAAGAACGGTAAAGTATTAGCATATAGAGGAGGAAAGAATATTCTATTCTCTTACAATACACATACAGTCATTCAGCAATAAAGAGTCCAAATAACAATAAAACAATGTTGTTCGTGAAATACTTACTAGGGAGCAAGTATTTTAGCACTCACAGTACCAGTGTTTTTATGCCTAGGATTAGTGCCTGAAGCTATGCTGACTATTTTGTTATTCGGCACAAGTTACTTATTTTTACTTTCCATATAAAGATCATTTGAATTTATTCTCAAAAGGTTGCACATTAGCATTACCTTTATTTTATTCAACAGCACATTGTTTTCTGTGCAATTCAAAATCCTACGCTTTCAGGTGCACAGGTGCTACCCAGAAAATCCCCCTCATCTCTACCTAAAAATCAAGTTAGTTCTTTGGCTTCTGTTTCTTGCCCACGAGTTATTTCACTTAAGATTGTAAAGAGTCTTTGATTCAGGAACTAAACTCTGGATTATAACAATGTTCTGCTAACAATATTCTGCTAACAATGCAGAACTGTGCATATTATACATCCCGAGTAATATGAAATGTTTGAGTCACTAGTTTTGAAAAGCATCCTTTTTTTTTTTTTTCCTTTTTAAGCCCCGGCTCAGCAAATGGGAACAGTGATTACAGAACACTGTTTACCTTTGGGAACCTTGTAAAACAAGAGTGATTCTTACCCTTGTAGGAGACAAGTTCAGACACTCAACCTGATTCCCCTTATTCCTAGGAAAGTTTAAACGTATTTGCTCAATTTCTACACAAAGTGGGTTGGAGATGGAAGTCTCAGAGTTCAGTACATTCAAACTACTTAAAAGCTGTCACCCAGTTTAAACAGATGAGTGCAGGTGGAAAGGAAAGAACACTTAAGTAGTCAAGAACACACTCTTTTGCTATCTCTACCCAAAAGTGTTTAAGTACGAATTTCCTTTAGACAGCATACAGTTAAAAATAACTACAATTAACATGCTAATACACAGACTAGGTTTTACATAGGAGTCTAAAACTAGCTGTTGTACTGTGTTGAATAAAAAAAAAAAAAAAAAAAAAAACAGTTGTTGCAGCTGGGCTGCAGTTCTCATTTCACAAAAATATAGCTTTGTTCCCTAAGAGGATTCCTTTAATTTTTCAGTGATCATAGAATGGTTTGGGTTAGAAGGGACCTTTAAAGACCATGTATTCCATGCCCCACCCCCCACAACGCAATGAGGAGGGACATCTTCAGCTAGATCAGGTTGCTCAGAGCCACATCCAACCAGACCTTGAATGTTTCCAGGGACTGGGGCATCTCCCACCTCTCTGGGCAACCTGTTCCACTGTTTCACCACCCTCACTGTAAAAAATTTCTTCCCTCTAGTGTCAATCTACCCGCTTTTAGTTTAAAACCATTACCCCATGTCCTATTGCAACAGGCCCTGCTAAAATGTTTGCCCTCATCTTTCTTATAGGCGCCCTTTAAGTACTGAAAAGCCACTATAACGTCTCCCCAGAGCCTTCTCTTCTCCAGCTGAACAATCCCACGTCTCTCAGCCTGCCTTCACTGGAGAGGTGCTCCAGCCCCCAATCACTTTTGTTGCCTCCTCTGGATTCGCTCCAACAGGTCTAAGGTGCAGAAGGCCCCAGAGCTGGATGCAGTACTCCAGGTGGGGGGTCTCCTGAGAGCAGAGGAGTAGAGTCACCTCCCTCAGCCTGCTGGCCACGCTTCTTTTGATGCGGCTCGGGATGTATGTGGTTGGCTTTCTGGGCTGCAAGCGAACATTACGAGGTCATGTCTAACTTTTCATTCACCAGTACCCTCAAGTCATTCTCAGAGAATCCCTGCATCCCCCAGTCTGTATTGATACTCGGGATTGCCCCAGACCAGGTGCAGGACCCTGCAGCTTGGCCCTGTTGAACCTCATGAAGTTCACAAGGGCCCACTTCTCAGCTCGTCCAGGACAACAGGACAGGACATTGCTGAAGAACTTTTTCAGGAAACAAACTGTAATACCCTTTCAGATTTTGATTTAAGTATTGACAAGTTTTTATACAATTTCTAAAGAAATACACTGTACTCTAGTGTTCTAGGTGTGTTTTTCATTACAGTTCAAGATTCTTTCAGTTACATCAAGAGCAAAACAGCAGGGAAGGGTTTCCCCAACAGCTGTTCCTCTTGGCTCTTCTGAAAGATGGGTACAGTAGAACAATAATCCTTGACTTCAGGAAATTAGTACCATCAGAATTACTTCTTCTTGACAGCAGCAGGAAATCCAGTTACGAAATTTAAATCACTTGCTTTCTCTCATAGCTTTGCATAGCAATCCTGTACAACTTGTAGAGGTGTTAGAACACTTCCAGAACTTCAATATAATCCTGGTCACCGCAACTCTAGATAGCTACTCACTACATATTTTATCCACATTTGAGGTAAACAGAAAATGGGCTTGCATCACTAGATATTCAACAACCAAAGCAAAGCAAGACAAAAATTATTCACTAAAAAGCAAGTCTAAAGAGCATAGAAATGGTTTTGTTGAAGAAAGTTCCTAAATTCTGACCTCGAGAAGGCACAAACATTATTTAGTCCATTTTCTCTAATAGTCACCTGCTCTATTACAGGTGTGCCACTGAGTCTAGAAATAAGATATTCTGCTGACTTTCTCAAAAAGTCACATGGAGTATCACATCCAACAAAAACATCTATAAAAAGGAAATTGTATTAACCTAATGTTACCTAATCTTGGTCAAATCTATCCAAGCAACAGCTACATGCAGACCTGGAAAACCTTCCCATTACAAACTCATTCAAGAGTAAAACTACTATGATATACAGTTGAATATTCAGAATATACTTCATCTGCAAATTGAAGCCACCTGAACACACTATACCCCACAAAGTTCATGCTTGACATAACAGAAGCATCATCTTTTGCCTTAATGGAAGTTTCATAATGCTACTAAATCACTTCATGGAAAAGAGGATCAAGTCCTAATACCTAGGCCTGAAAATTAGGTTTGAATGCTTTTTTTTCTTCCAAGCAAGCTGCGCTATTCTATTTTGCATAAACTTGGAGGAAAAATCAGCATTGGTATATAGGCTGTACCAGAATAAAGCAAGGCTAGGAAAACCACAGTATTTTCTTTCTGAAGAAACTCATGAAGGTGACAGCACAAGGTTCATCATCCTTCAATTTAAGAGGTATTATGAAGTTAAATTACCAAAAATAATTACTGATTTGAATTTAAAATTTTTAAAGTGAAAATATGAAGAATCAACAGTAAAGTTCCCTCCAGCAATATTTTGCAAGAAAATGCTTGGCAGAGTGTTCAGTATGAGATAGGAATATTTACTTTTATACTCACAGCCAGAACTAATTTGATATTTATTCAACACCCACATTTGCAAGCAAGAATTTCTTGTTTATGTCTCCATGATGCTTTATTACTTTCATATAGCCAAAGTATTTTAAGAAGATTAACCATTACAAAAAAAGTTGTATCTTCTCCTTTAATAGTTAAAATAAATACTACGAGGACTTGTGAGTAAATTTCTCAAAAATAGAAAATAAAAAGGACAAGTTGGCCTGCTGCCCATTACAGTTTCACAGCTACTTTGTAGGCTCAAAATACAGGCCCTCAGTTCAGACTTTTTCTACCTAAGGGAAAACCAGGTTTTTTGGGGCATTGTATTGGAGCTGTGCACGTGGTTCTTTTTTCCACATTGTATCTACTCAGATGGTTTTTTAAGCTTACCTTCTGAGTAATGGACTAGCAAAGGAACACACATTTTCGCTTCTGATCTTGTGTTTTCTTATGGCTCAGCTCTTGATGGTTACACGGATACCAAAAATTCAGAACTTGACATGTCATCCCACACACAATTAAAAATCTGGAGACCCATTACTGGAAGCAATGGATTCTGCACACATTTCTCCTTTAATACCTTTAAAGGCACTTAAATTCAACATTGCCTGGTTTGACCAAATGTTATAGATATTACCACCATTGTATGCTATTTCATGTCTGAGATTGTTCCAAGGCCCTTAAAATCTTTGTTTTCATGGTAGCTTAGAACAGATACAAAATAAAACTTTATCATCTTAAAATTAATTATACTCCAATTTCTTCTTAAGAGATCTACATGTCTGACTATTATGAATACTGCCCTCTTATCTATCTGTTTCCGTATTCTTTTGCTTTTTTCCCTCATGAACAATGTTGTGTTATAGTACTTCATATTAATAGCAGGATTATTTTCTTTCTATTTACACTTGTTCTGGTTTTATCTTTTTCAAGGTCAAAGTGTTCTCTTCTAAGCTGCTGCTCTAGAGCCTTTTTTTAAAATAACTATTTCTTCTCTCTTCTTAATTCCCAGGCACATTTAAAATTCTAATCAGTCTGAAAAGCCACATTCTAATACTAAGACATTGAATAAAATTTGCCTGTCTAACAATACTTTGTTCTTGTTTCTTTTGTGAATCCTCCACCAAAAGTTAATTTTGCAGCCAACCTCATTAGATCTGTAAGTAATAACAACCAAAGATAAGAAAATAGAGCAAGATTTATACTTTATGGTCTAGCTACTCAGTGCTTTACTTAAACTACTACTCGTTACCAGCAGTTTGTTCTTATGTCACACAGACTGCTTTATGCTTTACAGTAATGCAATCTCCACACAGCATTCGAAATTACTTTCTTGCACATAAATCAGTATCATGCCTTTCCACTATGAAATTTTGGTGGAACTACCATTATTAATATTCTAGGGCAGTCAGAGTATTGCCATAGTTGGACTGTCAATCCACAAATTTGAAAATAACAAGGAATTAAGGGAGTCTGGTCTCTAAAATCCACAACACCGTTTCCATTAGCTTCAAAAGAATCAAGTTTTCCTTTTTGCAAATCTCACCCTCGCATTTCTCATGCTTTCCTTTCATCAAGCTCCCATTCAGGCATGCACTTTCAGAATATCATAGTAAATGCTGAACAACCTGCTAATTATCACACCCAGCTCCCCCTCAGAACCGTATCACTCCAAATATAGGCTGTGCATTTGCAAGAGCAGTTTAAACTCCCTTATTCAGAAGTTATCTTAAACCTGTATCTATTGTTCACTTAAAGGGTCTTGACAACATGCTCAAAATAGCCAAGTGGAGGTTGGGGGCGGGGGGGAGGGAAGAATCAGCAACACAATGACACAGTGTGGTACAAATACATATTTCTCATATTGCCTCATTGCAAATTAGCCAGATTAGAGCATGGTTTATCAAAAATGGGAGCTGCTCTTGCATTTCAAGCACCAGAGTAAGGATGCACTTCTTCAATCAAAAACTGATCTTCCCATCTACAGAAATACACTTCTAATCTATGTATCTTCAGCTAATTCAGAGATGTGAATGTAAAACACAGTGCTAGCAGGGATTATTTAATTTTGTGACACTTGTTTAATATCCCTTTCCATCCCCATTTTTCCAGCATAGCATCTGATCGAGATCCTTTCTCTGATCGTGTGTGTAACCCATGTAAAAGATAACCTGTCAGTATGAAACCACAACCATTTTGAGCAACTGAAAATTCATCTGCAGAAGTCTGAGTAGTCAAATATATTAGTATCATAAAAAAGAGTCCTATTTCCTTTTTAAGAAACCCAGTATGTGAGAAGATGGTACAGAACGAATCTCACTTAAAAGTCTCACTTAAAAGTTGCAGGTGGCACGCTGAAGACAAATGTGGAACACTTCGTGGCAGATGGCCTGCCTCTCAACCAGCAAAAGAAAAAACTAGATAAAACCCCTTTCAGCAGCAATATGACATTGTTATTATGTTAACTCTACCTGCATAAGCAAACTGGTGATAAATTTCCAAAATTACATAGGATTTAGTGTTTGTAAAAGCATAAATATCAGATCCGGCTTCTTATATACAATAGAGTTCTACTACTTACTTTACCCTGGCTTTCCCCAAAAATGAAACTGGGCGATTATGCTGTTTACTTAGAATCATCTGCCAGGTCCATTTCAGGAACTTCTGAACTTAATCACCCATTTTGTGTGAATTTGATGGAGAGCAGAGGCCAAAGATACCAGTCTCTTATAAACTCCACAAACAACAGCTCCAGAGCAGGGAAGTACCACTGCAACCTGAATATTGTCTGTCTTTGCTGAGGTTTGTCCACCAGATAAGTGATTAGTACAGACATGTGAGCACGGTCCTGCCTTTGGGAGCCAGACACGGAGTATGTCACCTTTTTCCAGCTGGTGGGTGGTCGAAGTATGAATATCCATTTGAAAAAAAAAATAAAAATAGTCTACGACCATGTGTTACTTTATAAAACTGACAGTTCTTTTTTTTTTTAAAAAAATAGAAATTTCACATTTGTTTGTGAGAATACATCATTTGCAAATGTCTTTTCTACACAAGCAAAACAACTGCATAAAGGTAGAAACTGCTGACTTCCTTCCAACTCGGTTCTCATCTTCCTTTCCCCTGTTATTATTTCCTAATTATTGAGATAGATACCTTAATTAGAAAGTGTGATTTCCTCAGTGCATGTGAAAATGCAGCTTAATATATTTTGCTAAATAACACTGACTGGAGGAGAACTACAATTAGTTTACGGCTGACACAGGAGCAAAGCATTATATACCTTCTGTGATAAAGTGTAGTGGCAGGTGCTTTGATTGCTTCTGAAACGCCATGGATATTTAATATTTCTCGTATCAGAGCACAGGGATTCTACATCTTTTTGTAAGACAAAAAAAAGCAAGTAGAAACTCAACCACCCCTTCCTCTCATGTCACTCCACTGCTTTCTTTAAATCCTTCCCCAACTTTCTGATTATACTTCCCTCTGGAGATAAAAATTCTCTTCCCAGTTAGCAGCCAAAATCCACCTTCTGGTATTTCGAATAACCTCCTATCAAAAACACAAAAGGTTGCCGTCAAGCTCCAGGAAGTAAACTCAAACTTATTTCCAATAGAGAAGGCTTCTAGAAGTGGGCTTTGTACCTCTGAAATTAAATATTAAGCAGGAGCAGATCACATCGCATGCTTTTAAAAAGTAACCAGACCTTCTGAGTAAGGAAGACTCCTGAGGACAGTTTGTTTGTATGTCGGACACAACAACAATCATTTTGTTTCTCAGACAGAACAGCATTTTTTTTCTAATACAAATGAATCCATGTCCTGGCATGATGCTGCAGTTTCATTTTTCTAAGGGAATATAATTTTTAGTGTACTTATATGCTTGACTTGCTTATACTTTTTTTCAAAGCTATCTGCAGGTCAGTGTGCATATAAAGTAGAAAAAAAATATATTGCCACTATTGGAAAAAAAAAACACCAGTTGTCATTGTATATTGCTTGCAGAGTTTGACCTCAACCTCTCAGTCAGAACACAAAGATATGTTCTTGCTTGCTAAATTTTTAGATTCTAGTCTTTAGGATTTACTTCATTTAATTATTTTTGTGAATTCTTTACGTTAGTAAATTAACTGTCGTATGCTTAATACGGCAGCTACATGGATTACTGCAGACTCTTTTCCTATAATTAAGCTTTAAATATTAAAGATTTTATTATCAAATCAAGCCATAATTGCAAATACGTAGAAACTCTAGGTCAGAATTCCATTTGACACATTCTCTTCCCTAGACGCTCGTTAGCTGGTAACTATCTGATTTTGTGCAAGAGTTTGTATCCTCATTCTTGTTATCTTGAATAGCTCTGAATAACCATGCAAATGGTAGACTTCAGGTAATGTGAGACATGAAAATATTTCAGCAGGCCTCTAATAACAACTGTATCACACGTAGCATCAGAGCCATTATTTCACCATGAACATTTCACTGGAGAACTGGTAAACCACAACGGTGGCAACATTGGGGTGAACATATCTGGCCCTAATTTGTTTTTTATCATTTTCATTCTCTTCAGCTCCTAAGTAGCCCTCCCAAGAGACACACACAACTAACTGAACTCTCAATTCTCACCCCTAACACTTGTCATCCAGTAGGAATTTAAGAAACCATTCTACTTTGTTCTGAGCATGTTCTGGCTCAGGTCCAGCCAAGCACTTCATTACGCAAGTACTCCCAGTAACAGCACCACAGCACTGGAGCAGGACCAGCAAGCTGAGCACTAGCTGAGGGTCACCCTTCAGCTACAAATACGATGGAATATGATGGTTATGTACACCCTACTAAGTTACTAAGGAGATCACTTTTGTTAACTGCTGCAAATCAGAAGGGTGTGGGGGTTTTCTGTGTGTCTGTTTTGTGGTGCTTTGCTGTGGGCTTTTTTTTCTAAAAAAAAAAAACAAAACAAAAAAAACCAAAAAAAACACCAAAAAAACCAAACACACACCAAAAAAACCACCACACACACAACCCCCAACAAACCACCAAAAAAACCCCAGAATTGTCACAGTTGTCCTTCCAAATAGTTAAATCTCTCCCTTACACATACCGAAAAAAATCAAAGCTACTGAACTTCATTTAATTCAAGGTCTGAACAATTTTAGAGTAAGATTTACACAAGGGTGAATGACTCCTTAATCTGCATATAGGCATGCCTTCCAGTTACCTATTTTCTTGCATTCTGACAATTATTTCTTTTGACGTAAGTAACAAAACCAGTTTGGGACTCTCCTGAACTTGTAAACCACTTTGGCATATTCTTCTGACACACAGATCATTTGAATTCCAGATCTCTGCACAAGCTTGACAGTGTTTCCTACTTAGAGAAGTAGGAATGGGCACGGATAAGTGAAATTATCTTGCAAATGATACCGCAGCTTTCTCCCAAATTCCCTGCTCCCGGCTCAGTTGCTACACACTCTGCAAGCTCAGAGACAGTCAACAAAACGTGATACTTCATTTAACAAGTTGTTACAACATATTTTATGCATATATATCTCTCTGGATATATACAGACACACACTTGCACAGTGACTTCCGACTCGAGTTTTCTGCACCAGTGCACCTGCCCTCAGGAGGGACTTTGCTGACTGTCCCCAAGTTGGAAGACACAGGTGTGCAACAACCTGACTATGCAAAACCATGTGCAAGCTCCTTTACAAAGTGGTCATTTTTTGCCAAATATATATTTTCCATCTGGTTACTGCCGTCACCTCAGTAACGAATAATCCATAAATTTCTCATTACGCTCTTTTAAAGCTAATTACATTATGTGCTTTCACATCCACAAGTCTACTACAAAGTTTTCTGTTGGTATCCTTACCAGGTACGAAGCATTAGTGAATAAAAGCAGGCTGAAGAGCTACTCAACTAAACAGACCGCTTAAAGAGAGCGTCATTGCCAAACCTAGAAAATCCACAGACTGCAAAAACTTAGCCTCAACTCAGAGAGGTTATCTAAAGATATTCTTTGCAGAAGTCTGATCAGCTAATTTCCAAAGTCTTCCCTATTCCACTTGTACTTGGCGTCAGTCACCTCACCAGCTAAGGTTTATGCAGCTTTAATTGTAAAATTATTTTTCCACGTCTTCAGATAAAGTCGCTAAAATTAAACAATTGAAAGCAAGGTCAAAAAGCTCAAGTCTGGCCATTCTGAAAAAATATGTCCAACTAATAGACATCACTAAACCATCTCTCTATGCACTACGTCAGTGGTGAAATTTATATTTGTGTTGAGGAACAGACAGCATAATGCAGTTTGTCACCCAGTAAACTCAGAAAAGCACTATTTGAACAGCATTTCTCACTTGTTTAGTCAGTTCATGACCAGTAAGATTATAATACACTATTCAAGAGTGCTAGAATATCTAAGGATCTTGCTGATTTACTCAGTTACAACATGTGACTTAACGGAGAACAGAACAACGCCTTCCAAAATATCATACTGCATTGGTTTTAGGAGTTGGTTTGTTTGGTTTTTTTAATTTAAAGTTTTATTCTATTTAAAAAGTTTGCCTCCAAGTGTCATCATTTTTTTTGGCTTTTAGTTGAAGACTGAAATTCTCAGCACCTTAACATCGCTTCATTTTGCCACGTCGTCATCCATGCCCTCTGCTCCCCCCTGCAAACACTAAGATACTAAATCAGATAACTTTTTAATTTGAAGCAAACAACTGATTTGTGACATTTAAAATACTTGCCTAGACGAGTCTGACAAACAGAGTTTTTCATTTAATTGTAAATAAGGTGGTATTTTAAAGCAGTGATCAGAGATAAATCTTTACAGACAATTTAAAGGTCTGCGTGCAATATTACATACCACATTATGCATGAGAAAATGGCATTTCTCTCCCCCATCTGTCAAAAAAACTTGTTAGAAGCAGATGCATATGAAGATTGTTGGAACACTGGTGGGGAAGAAAACTGGCTTCTCTCTGATAAGAGCAACTTAGCG
Organism: Numenius arquata; assembly: GCF_964106895.1. Taxonomy (NCBI): domain Eukaryota; kingdom Metazoa; phylum Chordata; class Aves; order Charadriiformes; family Scolopacidae; genus Numenius; species Numenius arquata. Next base: position 51,095,812 of record NC_133577.1, read on the forward strand.
GGACCCACTCAAGGGCAGTTTCAGGTCTGCCATCCTAGCAAATGAAGGTTTAATTTGACCAAATAGACTTTGGATTTATTTTTCCCTTTAAATAAAATCTTCTTTCTGAAACCCTGAAAGAGAATTATTCAAGTTCCTGAAACAACATGCTCATATTTCTAGTCAATTATAAGGATTTGGCTTATTTCTGAATCTGTAATACATGAAGAGTTTAAGAATAGTGCTTTCTGATACAGAAGACCCTGTCATTTCTGGTAAATAGTATTATAGAGATACTATTCATATATTCTTCATTGTTACAGGCAATTCTTCATGCTACCAGAATCAGATACAGAAGTATTTTAAAAGTCAAAAATAAGAATAATAAAGCAAAATTACACTCTTAAAGATGTTAACTTGACAGGATGAATTCAAAATGGGAGTGAAATAGAATCCTACAACTCCCAGAGAAGCTCTGGTGTTCAACTCATCTGTGTGAAGCCCAGGCTTGCAGGGAGGAGGGCTCAACCCTTCCTACTTGTGTTTTAGCCACACACATACACCCACTCACATATATAGGAATACCCATAGAGCCAAACTTCACATATACGAGCTCTCACAAGCACATACATCCTTACTATATCATAAACAGATGTAATAGGTTTTACACAAACATTCACAATCCTATGTCTACCAGAAGAATATATTTCCATAACTATAAAATGCACAATCAAATGCTTTATGAAAGAAAAAAAAGCACTGAAACACCCAGACCTAAAAAGTTAACTCTGATACAGATTGTTCACTGAATCTTAGAAAGACTGAAAGATCCTTATTGGAAAATAACCATATTCTGGGTTAAAACATGCCCCTGTGGTCAAATCTTAGTGTTCTAGTTCAGAATTTCTGTACAGTCAAAGTGGTATCTAGTGGGGTTTTTTTAGAATGTGATACAATTTTATGTTGTTACAAGCAGATCTTGTTCAATTAAAGGAACATAATTAATTCAATACACTCGACAATCATTTACATTGTCAGCAAATGAACATCGAAGGCAATTAAAGTGTAATTTTAAAACTAGAACAGTACACCCTAAATGCCATCTTATGTACCAAGCTGCATACATTTAAATGATGTCACGCATGTGTGTGCACACGTGCAAACAGAAACATTTATCAATTACTAAAAAGACATACAAAATTAGAGTTCAGATCTGTTATAAACATAGAAGCAAGACTGCAAATGTACTTGAACCTTTAAATTCCCACTTAAAAGAAAATTATGATCACCGGGACAGGAGTAAGTTTTCTGTCTCAACTGTTTGATCTACTGAAAACTAACTTCATTGCTTTAATATATTATTTAGAAGCACTTCAAAGAATCTATTGGCTCTTCAGCAGTTTAGGACAGAAAGCACAAATTTTAGGATCAAGTCATTTCCAGAAAAACTGAAGTCTTGAGATTTGCAAGAGCACAACTCAAATCCTATGTAAAGAAAAAAAATAAAAAGAAAGAAAACAAACCCACACACCCACACTTTACAGCCTAATCTGTAGCCAGAGTTGCACAAGTGTTACTGTAAAAATCAAATTGTCTCAAATCATCACTATTTCATTTAAGGTATTGATAAGATTGTGAGGGTACGTGAAAGAAGAGCGTCTGCTCCTTTAAGAGTACCTGGCAATGGGCCTTTTCAATGCAAAAAGTAATGAGAAAGAAGCAGCCATGAACAAAAACATACTGAGACACAAACCTTATCATTAAAATGAGGGAGACAGTTAAGAAAACCAAACCTGGTCAGTCACATTAATTGATAAAAGTACATGGGAATGATTATTTCAGTAAGATAATATACAAAATACAGAGAGACAAACCTCATGGGCAAGAAGCAAGCCTGGTCAGTCACATTAACTGATGGGTTGTCAAGAAACTGGAGACAACTAGGACATTGCCACTGATAAGGGTGTAAATTCGCGGGTCCAGGATTTTGGGGGTGGATGCGGGTGGTGGTCATCAGTGAAGCCAGGCAAATTGATAGAAGAATGTGCAGGGAAAGGGGAAGAACAAAGGAGGGAGCGACAGAAAGGCATATAGAAGGGACTAGTCCTGTGTAACCCTTACATGACAGCCAGACAAATTTTTGCTAATGTGCCCAGAGTGTTACATTTGTAACCAAACTTCCAGAGCATTCTGTACCCCCAAACAGGACCCATGCTGGTAAATTCTTGAGTGAATTAGAACAGCTGATTGAAAACAAGTGCCCACAAAACACTGGAATCGAAAGAAGAGATGTAAAGTGGCTCAAGCTGCAGGGTTTGGTGACCAGAACTTGTAGTTTGTGGGAATAAAGTAGGTGCTTCCCAGAGTACATACGCTGTATATGGAGTACAAGACCTCTTGTGTAATAGATCCCTTCCACCTGACAAACTGGTGATACCGGCTGTAGAGCAGGAGGAAACGTGAGGGAAATCAGGATAAGGCTGAGCTCTCTACAAACTGATCCATCCTTCACACTTGTGAAGAATAAGGTAGAAAAAGGAAATGCACAGTCGCAAAGGAAGAGCCTCAGCCTACAGAGATTTCAACCTGGTGGAGTCCAAGAGCAGAGCTGAGTAGCACAGAGAATATCTGCAAACCAGAGGGGAAACAACCATCACTGCACTTTAAGTAACACACTCAGTGAAAACGCAAATCTCTTGTGGCACCTGGCATTAGACAAACACAATTTATATTTGAAAACCAATGCTGCTACACACCCAGGCTTACCTGCACTGAAAGATAATAGTTTTAAAAAAAAAAAAAGGATATTGATTTTTAAATAATGCAGAACATATGAATGTTTAATCTAGAATTAAGTACAACTCAAAACTGACTTTGTTACATGCTTGCTGAGAAAAATGGATTTTTTGGGGGGTTGTTTTGTTGGGGTTTTTTTGATGCCGTATCATCTGCTTAGTTCAACACTAAGTTTAACAAATCCTAGCAAGACTCTAAATTCCAGTGTTATACTGTAAAGGTCCTTGTTATAATCACTATTTTTCATACAAGTATTAGAGAGCCATCAGAAATCTCCTGTTTACAAGATGACTTCTTTAAAATTTTGGTTCAAGGCTGGATGAACTCCAACCAGTTAAAATAAGTTCAGAAGAAATTGCACCTCTGACACTAGGCTGGAGAAGCTGCACAAAACAACACACCAGACTTCTTTAGCAGGTTCTGTCTTACCTACTTAAATTCCACTAGGAAATGAGGGAGTTATCTTGGCCTCACAGCTTGATTTTGATAAATATATGAAGAGTGCTGTTTGACAGGTTTTTTAATCACTATTCTGAGAAATACAGTTCAAATTCAACCAAGCTCCTCCAGTCCCGGAATGCTGTGGTTTGGTCACTATATCTAGGTAGGAATATACCCAAATATTCCTATTTTACCACCTTGCCAATAAATTTCTCCCCAAAATCACTTCAATTGGCCTAGAGCGAGTAGAAAGGAAGCAAAATTGCAACCATTTGTGTTCTCCCCACGTGTTTTGTCTTACACCAAGAAATCCATTGGATTTCAATGAAACTGGCATACTCTTAATTCCCAGAGCTCCAAGTTTAGTTTCCACCTCAATAAAGTACTATCTCTACTAAATCAACTAGTTCACATTTAAACATCAAGAAAGGGGGTATTCCACAAAATCGCTATTTATTCGCTACCTAAGAAAATTCCAACACAGATTTTGGCAATGAATATACAAAAATAGAGATAAAATAAGACACATTCCTATGCTGCAATAATAAAAGCTGCAGAAGAGGAAGAGCCATTCTTGCTATAGAGAATTATCAAAACATTTGAAACAGAGGTGTCATTTTCACAGAAATATTTGTCTTTCATCTTGCTTCTATATTCACACTATCAAATAGCAGCAAAATCCTTTTTACTGTCTGTTTTTGAAATGCCCTTTACTACTTCTCTGTAAAAAGCAATAAACCCCACCCTACGGTCCACAGCCTATTTTATTGTATATCTTAAGTTATTTTCTGAAACCTAAAATGCAGGAATCCACAGGACACCTGAGAAACATCAGTCCGCACTGGTTCTCTTTCCTGTTTTCTCTTTCATTAACTCCAGCAAAGATTTTTTGACAATGATCAGCTACAATATCCAGTCAACCATTTGCCCTCTCCCTTTCAGAAGTCTATTGAGAATATTTTCTTCTTCCTTCTCCATTTCTCACTTCGCCAATGGTGGGAATTGTTTTTCCCAATTTAGCACTCTGCTAAAGCACCAAAATAATTACATTGTTCAAAAGCATAGAACAGAAGAGGTAAAAAGAAACCAAGAGATCGAATGCACACCAACGCACAAGCAATCAGTAGGGTCCCACAACAGTAGGGCATTATAGAAGATGGCAGATGAGCTGCTTAGGTTCTCTCAGATTCAATCTATCCATGCAAAAAGAGAAAAGGAATTCTTCTCTTTGAAGAATTTAACAGCTTCTAAGTTACAGTGACCAGTTTAAGGAAAACACATCTCAGATGCCCATTAAGCGTAGCAGGAAACACTTGTGCCAATCATTTAGATACTCATCATCAGCCCAGACACAGGCCCAGCACAGGGAAATCAGTTCAGAGCCCAATCGGGGCAGTGTGAGTCAGGCCTAAGGGTCTACCCAAACTCAGCATCACATCCCTTGCAGTAGTTAAAGTGACTAAAAAAAAAAAACAAACACAGTACTACAAAAAATATAAATATCAATAATCAAATACTTGCAGAGCAGTACTTCCCCACAACCACATCTTTTTGACATCCCACAGTTTCAGAACTGTCTTGACTGCTGCTCAGTAATACCTTTGTTTTTTCATAAATGTAGACAAAATTTTTCTTTTAAGAACTTCTCTAAGCAGTTCACAAACTTATCTGTATTTTGGGTAGTCACAAGGCATGTTACAACAAGGCAAGATATTGTTTCATTGCTTGTTGGAAAAGAGAATACCTTTTGTTTCAAGCTTTTACTTCAGTTTTCTTTTGATGCCCTTCACTACTTTCTCTGTAATAAAAAAAACAAAAGCCAGACAATATCTTATTTCCCTTATTTTTTTAAACTCTGTAATATCTTTGAGGTGACACATTGAATTACGCTGCACTAATCTAGATGCAGTGTGACTCCATACTGTTGCATGATTAGGTTTCCTGCTTTGTTCTTTACTCCCTGCACAATTGCTACGAATGTGCTCTTTGCTTTTTTTCTTGTCATCTGAACTTTGACTATATATTAACTCTGGCTCCAAGCAAGTTTAGTGCAATAAGACCTACCTTTCCTGATGGGCAAAAGCCAGTTCAGAATCAGTTCAAGGTCTATCCCTTATTACCTCCTCTTGCCATCTGGGTTTTCTTACTACCTACCATACACAAACACAGTTTCATCTACCTGTTCTATGTCCAGTGATGAAACACTGAACTCCCACCTGTCTCAGCTTTATTTTTTACGACCTGAAGTAACTTGTGCCACCAGCAAGGTTTGTCTTTATTATTTCTTCCTTCCCTTCAGACAGTTTATGATGCTGACAAGCACAATGGAATAGCAATGGTATATGTAAGCTCATTGTCATCACAAGGTATTTCTTTCCACTTGCTCTACTTGCTCTATCCTGTGACCAGTTACTATATAAAAATGAAGTTTTCCTAATAGATTGAACTATGGGAATTTTGTTTTTAATGGCAATTCACAGCATCTTTTCTAGCCTAAATGATTCTACAATTACCCTTATCGCACACTCAGTGACACCCAAATACTCTGAAACATTGCAAGATACAGCAGCGAAAGAACAGACAATTCATATGTTTTACCTTCATCCCCAACTGATTTTTCATCAAGGTTAATCTAACTTATCTACACTGGAGCGGACATATTGAAAAAATTCTCTTTAATCCTACCGGACTTTGCAAAAGCCAAGCAAAAAAAAAAAAAAAAGCAGGTTTTCTAATTAAGAGTAGAATTTCAAAGGAAATAGCATTCAGACTTCAATGAATTCTGGTATTAGAAATTTGTTTTCATTTCAGCCATATTAACCATTTGATATAACTTGCCTATAAAGGAGTATATCACGTCCACAACTGAACCAGTGACCCATGCTTTCTGCCAAATACCACGGTCCTTCCGTACCAAACTACCATGCTCCCTCTCATCTCCTAATCCATGGAAACACAGCAGTGTCCAGTGCTTCAGAGTGACATGGGAGTGAGTGAAAGAACAGCACTCAAACCCTCTTAACTCACTACACAGTTTAGGTAGCATTAAAAAGCTTTAACTCCCTAATCAATACTAATTGGTTCTAACACTTTTCCTATTAATGGTAAAGTTCTTCTGTTACTTAGTATTTTGCATCATCCATACTGTTCTGAAGTGAGCGAAAAGAGTTGCAGAAATGTGAGGCTTGTACTCTTTGGCAAGGATTAATAACTCTTAAGTTACTACTATTGTCAATTTTATTCCTCATTATGCTCAACAAAATAAGAACTAAAAAAAACCTGAAACTCAGTTCAGGATCCACATGAGAGCTTTGAAAAACAAAAATCTATATCTTAGATGAAAAGCTTTTCCATTCTATCTTTCTATATACGAATGTGTATGCTTATGTATTTCATTACATACAGCTGTTTAAATGTAAATATGTAGGATTTGCAAGAATGAAGCCTCTGTGGACGGTATTTTACTAACCTTATCTGATAACAACTCCAATATCCCTTGCATCAAGAAAGGTCACTCTGTATAACAAAATACATTATTTCAGTGCAGGTAGTATGAATATAAAAAAAAAATCCTGTGTCTTGGTACCAAATACTATGAGACAGTATACTGCTTGCATAGTAGGCTAATTAACTCTTACAAGACGCTCAAGCTAAGGCTAACAAAAGAAAAAGGGGGAAAAATGTCATTCCTCCACACTTTATGATGGCAGAGTTCCTGCCACAACTGCAACACTGCAAGATTAAGAGGAGCTCCGTATGAACCATTAAGAGGAGTTCAACATGAACCTTCTCCCAGTTCACAATTAATTACAAAATGGAGAGAGGTAGAACTGAAGTACCGCCTTTAGACACTCATCACAAACTGGTACACTGTACAGGTGCCCTGTTATCTTCAAGGTCTGCATTCACATGCTCTGAAGGGGCTCCTAGACTTCTGGTGCCTCATATGGATATGGTATTTCTTTTTGTTCCTCAACCTCCTGCTTAAGTGAACCATAAAAACCATTAAGGGCTTCCCCCACCCTTTCTCACCCCAACCACCCCTCTGGGAGAATGAATACCCACATACAGAAACGGGAAACTAGATTCACTGAATAACAGTAAAGTCAAACAGTAGAAACTAAGGGAGTAGCAGCTTCAGAGAAAAAATAGGGCAAGAAACGCATCATTTTTTTTATTTTCCCCACCTACAGACACATCAGCAATCATCACCTCACCAACATTTTGATGCATTTCTACTGCATGTTGAAAAATAAACAGAAGAAAAACTAGTATAACTTCACACGTAGTCTTAGTAACAGTTAAGTCAACAATGCATTGGACATGGGAATGTCTTCCAAAGCAACTAATCAAATACCTTCTAAGTCAGGCCAGGTGCAGCTTGTCTTCATTTTCAGTGCTCTAAATACACTGGGCAAAAGAAGGAAAATGGTCCCTGAGAGTGAGAGCACTAAGAGAATCCATTCCCCAACATGCTGTCAATGCAAGTGATCGCTACTGCATACGTAAAATGGCTTTATCCTTCATAATACCACCTTTTTATTTAACTACAACTGCTCTGCAGGATTCTAAAAGTGTTCTTCTCTGGAAGTACTTCTTGTCCTATGAAAGGCTTCTCTAAAGTACGACTTATAGAAATGAAAAAACTGGAATGATTGCTCTGAAATCAACCGAGTCACATAGTTGTAAAACCAGAACTGGAACTAAAGAATCCCACAGAGGAACTCTGACATAAGCAAAGCTGGTTTAGCATGACTTTACAGAATTCCATGCAAAACAGTTAAGAATTAGTTTTTCCAGGGCAGTAAAGAGGAGTCCATTTATGCACTTGTCTCTCTCAAAACTATGTTGTACTTCTAAATACTATACAACTATAGGTATTAGGAAATTGTATAATGGCCATTCTTCCCTGGCATCAAGTAGCCAAGATCGATTGCTACATATTTCATATTCTTAAAATGCTTTAATGAACAGAGACGCTCGTATTGCTAAACTTCTGTCTTTGCATTATATAATAATAAAAACACTCCATAAGATGCCCACCACAAAGAGATTGCTCACATGAACTTATGAATAGTTTTACAATCCAGATTTAAGTGTTTCAAAAAAGAAAAAAACCACAACAAAAAAATCAAAACACATTTACTCTAAAGCCCTAAAATAATTTAGTTCTGTAATGACTCAGAAAACCTTCCTGTGAAAGCCAGCTGTGTAAGGGTGATTTCCAGCTGCTGTAAGCCTTCAGAACTCCTTACAGATGTTTCAGTGATAATTCAGAATACTGAGCTTCTACCTGAGGTACCTGTGCAGACATGCCTCATTAACGGTCAGCTCAAGAGCAATCAGCCATGCCTGGATCTATTTTACATTCTTTATTCTACAGTATGTTCATACTTTTCTTTTTCCACCACCTCTACAAACCTATAAATGAATAGGCTTTATCTGCTTTAATGCTTAACACTTGAAAGAATACTCTTGCTGTACACCATAGGAGAATGGAAACTGGGTTTAAATTTTGGCAACACAAAATACTGAAGTTACATTACAAACAATACTGAATGCTAGAAATCAACATTTTCTAAGTACTCTTCAATTAACAATAAATACTCGCAGCACCTGGTTTGTTGCAGTTGTCTTTAGAGCTACTGAAAAAGACCTGCCACAGAAGTTCATGGGCATAAAATCTATCCATTAGCTGTACTGTGCAACTGTCTTTCCAAATCTATACTTAAATCTTCTCCTGCTGAATTATTACCTCCTCAGATTTGTTGAATTTTGCACAAGCTCCTTTGCCCTCATAGTCCATGCTCTCGCTTGTCATCAAGAAGAGATGCCTCTGAACTGCTCGATTTGTTCTCATTCAGAGACTGAAGCAGTTTCCTCTTTGAGAGCAGCTCTCAACAAAATCCCTCTAAAATGCAATAATTTCATCTTTATAATATACCCTTTCCTATGACCACCTCTAATATTTAGTCTAGCTTATTGCTAGCATTAGGAATTAGAAGTCAAACAGACCCTTCTTCAATAATTTACTGCTAAGAATAAAAGTGTGAAGGAATATAATAAGAATCCATCAACCACATAATTTTCTGTGGTTAGTCAACATGTCATTTAAAAACATGGCACAGAACAGTCAGTCTTTAATGCAAGAAAACCTCCAGTATCTTCACAGTAAGGACATCAACCAAAGACCTGAAAAAGGAGCCAGACTTTGAAAAGCTCCATGTCCGATCCAATTAAGATCAGTATTTTCTCTTCTAGTAGCAGTGGAAAGCAATATTTCTTCATACTGATTCTACCTGTTCATCCCATTTTAAGGCAAAATACTAATATTTCAAAAAAACCTGAAGTATAGTTTCATACCATCTAAAAAAGTAAGAATAGTATTAATACAGAGCCTGTTACCAGGCAAATTCAAGTTCTGCTACTTAATATCTTTATTATGATAAACCCCTTAGGCATGCTTTAATTCTGTGACTATTAGTAGTTTTGCACAGTTCTTATAAGTTATTCTGTATTGTTTTAATGCAATCCTAATTTTTAGGAGGAAGAATTTTCTTTTCTGGAAGGATCTGATGTAGACGTGCTTTCATCCTGCTCACAGCTGTTAAATTTCTCAATTTGGGAAACAAGAAACTGGGAAGCTTCCTATGAAAATTTATTTTTCCCTTTTAATAAAAAACTATCAGAAAGAAACAAGTCCATACAGACTGCATGACTAAACTAGAATTTTGCCTGCAATGACAGGAACAGCTCCACAGAAATAACATATTATATATGGAAAGTAAAGGAATATGGAGGAACATACTTAGTAACTCTTATTTCTAACATCATATTCTGGCATTCAGCCCCTTTGATATCTGTAGGAAATAGCCTTTTCGATGCCTTTAGTGGGATTGAATGAGGAAACAGACGCCCAGCTACACAGCACTCATTGTTAAAGGAGAACTGCAGAGGGGGCATTTTTTCCAGGGATTCCTCAGCTTCAGAAAAAGAAAAAGAAGAAAGTCTAATGCTTTTGGTTCTAAAAAATCTTAATCAGAAGGAGACAGATGGTTTCAGCCCTTACTTTAAAAATAATTAACAGAAATAGTTCAGAATGTAGCTCCCAAGAATAAAACACCTAAGAAAACTAGAACTGACTAAATTTATTTCCAGTTTGCTCAAAGTATGTCTCCTCAAACATCTACTGCTTAGTGAAATAAAGTCGTAAGTACACAAAAATTTAGTTTCCTTCATGCATATAGAATAGCAGAACATATGATCTAACTATAAACACTTACATAGTGTCTAACTTAAGAATCTAAAACAGGATTTTAGCTTGAGGATTTCTTGGACTATCTGGAATTCAGAACTTTGAGAGATTTTTGTGCAGCATTAGTATACTGAATTTTTGTTCCCCTACTTATGCTGTTATAATTCCTTAGGAAGTAATCTTGAGACAGAATCTCACAATTACGTTTGAAAAAGAATTATTATGCATCTCTGTAAAGATGGAAGAGAAGCCACATTCATTTTTCCCAGTCTGGCAAAGCAGCTTCTAAATAATATTCAGCTTTTAGAGATGAGACCCTTAAGTTTCAACAAAACTATGCTTCCCTGAAGACTATGCGACCATGCATGCAGAAAGAGAACTCCATGTTCTGCAACACAAGCTGGCACACCAGTTTGTCTGTCTTACAGAAGCCAGGGTAGCACGGTGTTTCCCAGCTAGAAGCTACACAGCTCCTTTGCTCGCTTACCACCACGTTTCAGACCAATGCGTCATTACAGCTCCAGAGGAAGTCAGCTCCTCAAACTTTAGTTCTATTTTGCATCCTTCATTTTATTAACATGATGCATCTTGCTGTATCAAAGACAGCATTGTGAGCTCCAGATTCTACAAAAGGAAGAAATGGATCATCTTGCTGATGAGCCCAACTGCAGCATTGCAAAGCTTCTGAGCGTAGGAGTAAATTAATCATGGAGAGATCCACACTGTCCTGGCTAGAAGCTTTTAGTACCTGAGGTGGCTCAATTATAACTAGTTAGAGCATCTCCCTACTGCACTCTGTTCTGACATGCAAGCAAGCCAAAACACAGCTTTCTCATACAGTAAAGAATCATAAAATGATGCAAAGACATAAAGCTACTCAAATCAACAGGAAAACTTAGAACTGACCTCAGAGAAAGCAAATCTCCCAGCAACACCAACTGATCTGCTATGGAAGGCATTTTCTGCACCTAAGCCAGTTGCTGGTCTCCAGAGCAACCACATTTTTTGGTTTTGTTTTTTCTTTATGGATCTAAGTACAAGCCTATCACCTTGAAGGAAAATTCTTTCCCTCTCTTCATCTACTCATAAAACTGTTTCTTCTGCGAGAACCTCAACCAAAGAAGCACGCTGCAAGTGGCAGAAAGGGAAGAGAGACATACTCACTGTTAGATATTAGCAAGCTTTTGAAGACTTTACCTCTAAAAACACCCTCTAATTGAAAGCCCTAAAATTTAAAAAAAAAAAATAACAGCATTTCAGAAGAGTAATTCTTTCCTGTGAGCAGAGGTTGATAAGGCACTGGAACAGGTTGCCCAGAGAAGCTGTGGCTGCCCCATCCCTGGAGGTGTTCAAGGCCAGGCTGGATGGGGCTTTGAGCAACCTGGTCTGGTGGGAGGTGTCCCTGCCCATGGCAGGGGGGTTGGAACTAGGTGATCTTTAAGGTCCCTTCCAACCTGAACCATTCTATGATTCTAATGAGAAATATGGATCATTGTCCTTCACACTACTGATCATTGAATTCTGCTTTCTGTAAGGCTACTGGTTTTTGCTTTTACCTGAGGCTTTAAGCACTTTCCAATTTAAACTTGACCGTTTAAATGAGTAATCTGTGATGCCTCATTTAACTACAACATTACTTGATACCTATACTCAAGTTCATTTCCATACAGGCATCACGAAAGTTTAATTTATACACAACAACAAAGCATAACTATTCAAAAGCAACAAAGTAATTTTAATGAGGCCATATAAAGACAGTATGGTCAGCAAAGCGATATGAAAGCAGCTACCAAGTCTGCTTAAGGTGACCATTCTGTATATAAAAACAAGCCAAGTGCCAAATAAGAAGCGCAGTACTTAGTGGCAGCTTGGGAAGTACCGGAATGATATCTAGCAGGGGTATGAGGATGTGGGAGGAAGAGAAAAAACACTTTAAAAAGAGGATTACAATAATACTAGTGGGCAACATGACATCATCACTCTTGCCGCCTAATCCTTTCTGGAAATCATAGAATTGTTTGGGTTGGAAGGGACCTTAAAGATCATTATTGTCATACTAGACAATATGTATTGAAACTAGATGATCTTTAAGGTCCCTTCCAACTCTAACCATTCTATGATTCTATGATCATCCAGTTCCAACCCCCCTGCCATGGGCAAGGACACTTCCCACTAGACCAGGTTGCTCAAAGCCCCATCCAGCCTGGCCTTGAACACCTCCAGGGATGGGGTAGCCACAGCCTCTCTGGGCAACCTGTTCCAGTGTCGCACCACCCTCATTATAAAAAGTTTCTTCCTTATGTACAATCTAAATCTACCCTCTTTCAGTTTAAAAACATCGCCCTTCATCCTGTCACCGCAGGCCTCAGTAGAAAGTGTCTCTCAGTCTTTCTTATAAGCCCCCTTTTTATATTGAAAGGCTGCAATAAGGTCTCCCCAGAGCCATCTTTTCTCCAGGTTGAGCCACCCCAAGTCACTCAGCCTTTCCTCGTAGGCTCCAACCCTCTGACCATTTTTGTGGCCTTATTCTGGACCTGCTCTAACCATGTCTGTCTTGTGCTGGGGACCCCAAAATTGGCTGCAGGACTCCAGGCGGGGTCTCACTATGATTAATCAAATGTTTGCTACCAGCACACCTTTCCTGACAGACTCAACAACTCCAAGTTTCTTTCTGCTTTCATTCCCACAGTATACTAAGTGGACTACAGCCCTAACACCTAGGCCAAAATTCTCTCACCCAACATTACAAAGGTACCCTTTCCTCCAGTTTTAAGGGTTTCTTATCAAGAACGAATGATACTTTTAAGCTCATTAACTACTTGCTCTATTATAAATAAGTTTTGCATTAATTTACAGATACTGTGCTAAAGTTAGTTGCTTTAATTGAAAGTCCTTTTTCTCTCTTGAAAACACAGCAAGAATAACTCTGCACATTCTCCAGCTGCCTCAGTTATAAGATCCAACATACTCCAATGAAAGCTCCGTAATTGTCTTATGACAGTCTACATACAACAAATTAGCTACGGAGAAATGCCCTCTATGATTATGAGTACCAGGTATTCAAAATATTTCGTTAGAAAAACCTATCTTACTCCATTGGCAGAGATGAGCGAAGAATGCTATTCAAATGTAGTCAGAGATTTAAATTTGTGCCAAGTTATACCGACAAATCAATTCCAAAGGCTCCAAGCAAATCAGCCAAGTCATTCAGATCACTTTGTAACAAATACAGTGTTGATACAGCAAGATTCTCTGGTACTGAGTGTAGGCAGGTTTTATTTAAACTGGGACTATCAGCAAGCTCATATATGCTTCCGTAGCATAATCACATGGTGTTTTGGAGACATCCCCTCCCCAATTAAGACATGCTGTTGGAAGAGATTATCATTTGTTGAAACCTATGGACTTCTGACCAGGTCCACTAAACAAGAATCTGTCTCAAAACCTGTAGGAAAGATTCTGTATGTGATTCTGCAATATATTTAAACATTTATGGATAAAAAAGAGTTCTGAAAAGCATTAAAGTTCCAGTATTTTACATCTAGAGCCATGACAAAGATTAGTAGCCTCTCCTCCCAGCAACACAAGTCTTAAAATTGCTTTTCTATACTGCCCTGCCATTATAGCTACTCAAACCTAATTTAGAGCCCACTACTACTTCCATTGCAGGCCTCTTATCTTTCTCAGGTTTACTACTCATTCAAAGCCTTATTTCAGCATGTTCGAAGTCCAGATGCTGTAATTCTTAGAAAGCCTTTGCTTTGTTTCTCTTTCCTCATCAGTACCATTTGGAAAGGGCTTTTTACCATCTTCTCTTGAAGACATCCACACAAAAATCTAGCAGCTCCTGCTAGCTCAGTTATACTTTACAGCTCTTCAGAAATGAAGATTCATCCTTGTGCAGACGGTAAAAATCAGGAAGGCAGTGATTTGTTTGTCGGAGAGCAAAAATTAAGTTTAGGGCTAACATGTAAAATTCAGAATTGTAAATACTGAATAATTAAAGGTATATTGTAACTATCTCAAAGTATACATTCATTAGCATTTTACATCTAGAAAACTGCAAGAAGCTTCGTGGCCATCAAGGATAGAGCTTTTGTGAGGGGTGAGGAAGTCTTCATTTCTTCCCGTCACAGAGTTTCTTTCATAGACTCTGTAAGGGTCTTTCTCCCAAAAACAAATCTAAGCAAAAAAAAAAGAAAATGCTGACTATTCCCCCCAGCTTGATTTAACTTTGGGTAGAATCCTCTAAGACTAGCACTGAAGGTGGTTGCTGTGTCCATTGCTTGCCACAGCAAACTCAACTCCACTATGGACTCTGAGGCTTTTAATTCATACCTCTCCACTCTTTCAGTAACTATATATTAGTGCTAAGCTCAAACACCTCTGACCACTGGTCAAATACCAACTGACAATAGAAAGGTCTTACAAGGACTTACAGCTCTTCAGCTACTTTTTTTTTCTAGCCCACTGAAATGAAACTGTTTGGGTTAATTTTACTACAATTATGCATGTACATACAAACCTTTATAACATATACATACTTTCAGCCTTTGAATCGGGTGCCGATTCCCTTTAAGCATGCTACGTGAGAGAAGGAAGGGGCAACATCAATCCATTATTAATCCCCTACAATTTCTCGAAACCCACAGGCTTTGTAAGCAGGAACACCGCACACTTAGTAATAGAATTGATTTGCTATTTAGGCTCATACCTCTGAGATAAATGGGTATTTATTGTGTAAAGGTTAGCACCTAATTTATTTGAAATACTATTTTTATTTCATAAATAGGAAGCAGTTTTCTAGGATGGGCAGACAAAGCCTATAGATAAGAATTTATGAAATAACTAAGTTTAAGCCAGAGGAAATAAGCAAATTCTACTGTAATGACTTTCAGATGCCAGCAGCACCTCTCACACCACCTCTTCTTGTCCTGAACACCCAATCACAGCTTTTGTAAACTAAGTAGTCTATATTTGCCAGTAACACAAAAAAAGCCCCATCTAAATCCAGTGTCTTATTAACTGGTCATTGCAACAACTGAAATAAGTCTGAAGAGGCAATGGCCTGTGTATATAAACAGCAAATCAGTACTTATTTTTGTATTAGAACTATTTTATGTTTCTACTGTTTTAAAACTTCTATAATTTAGAAGCTTCCAGAAGTACGTTAAAAATTAAAGGAATAACATAGAAAAAATAGCATAGTGTAATGGTTTCAAGTTGGGACAGAGTTAATGTTTTTACTAGCAGCTGGTACAGTGCTATGGTTATGGATTTAGGGTAAGAAATACTTTTGATAGTGCACTGGTGGTTTTGGTTGTTGCTGGGCAGTCAAGGCCTTTTCTGCTCTTCATATTGCCCCACCAGTGAGTAGGCTGGGAAGGCACAACAAGTTGGGAGGAGACACAGCTGGGACAGCTGATCCAAGGGCTATTCCATATGACCTCATGCTCAGTATATAAAGCTGGGGGAAGAAGGAGGGAAGGGACTTTCAGAGTTATCGTATTTGCTTTCCCAAGTCACCATATGAGTGACGGAGCTCTGCTTTCCCAAAGATGGCTGAACACCTGCCTGCTGATAGGAAGCAGTGAACGAATTCCTTGTTTTGCTTTACTTGCGTGGCTTTTGCTTTGCCTGTTAGACTGTCTTTATCTCAACCCGCAAGAGTTTTTCCCCCCCACCCTCACTTTTACTCTTCTCCCATCCAAACTGGGGGGAGTGAGCAAACGGCTGCATGGTTCTAGCTGCTGGCTGGGTTAAACCATGACGCATACTGTTCCTATATATTTCCAATGGTGAAATTTGTAATAATGACAAATTCTCCAGCACCACCAGGGTATCCCAAATTACAAAAGGACTGGTCAGCACTTATTCTTACATTGTATGAGTTAAACATGCTTGCACAACACAAAATACATTATCCTATTTATTAATGAACCTTAATGCAGCAGGATACAAAAAAGCATCAGAAGAGTATTTACAACAAAAAACTGATTAATCTAGTTTATAATATAATTTTTAATACATAATATAAAAAAACAACAGGGCAAAGTTCACTATAAGTATTTAAAAGTCCACTAGTAAATCAGTTGAAGAAGCGTAATTCTGTACATTGAAGTGATAAATGTAATACTCTTACAACCACTTGATAAACAGTGCTTATTATCCCAAACACAGACAATGTTCTCCAACACAGTAATCTTACAAATACCAAGACCTTTGACATTAAAGAAGACCTTCTCATTACGGAGAATATAGATGAGGAAAAAAACCACCCAGAGCAATTGGGAGCTACTGATATCTTGGGGAAGGATTTGAATTTTTAACAAATGAATTAGTTCTTCAAGCAAGATCTTCACTGAGGCAAAGTCACCTATCCAGCCTTTAAAAAAAAAAAATAAATCACAGAATCACAGAATCTACTTGGTTGGAAGGGACCTTTGAGATCGAGTAAATCAAAACCAACCAAAAAAAAAAAATACACACACACCCCCAAAAAAAAAACATCACCACCCAACCAGTTTTTGTATTGCTGTCACCCAGCGGTGGGCAAAACCCACCACAGAATTCTCTGTCTACATCCACAAACCAAAGTGCATAAAAGCAGGTGTCCATCACAGACAAGAATCAAAGGAACATTTCGAAACTCAACCATAGATAGGAACTATACAAAAGGTGGACAAAGGGACAAGTAACCTGAAAAGGACACAGAGACACTGTCTGTGCATGCAGAGATGTGGTTAGAAAAGCCAAAGCTCACCTGGCCCTGAAATAGGTGAGGAACATCAAAGGCAAACACGGCTTCTAGACATACATGAGCCTACCTGGATTTCAGTAATGACTTTGACATTGTCTCCCATAAGATCCTCATAGTGATGTATGGGCTGG
The DNA here is from genome assembly GCF_964106895.1 of Numenius arquata. NCBI lineage: Eukaryota > Metazoa > Chordata > Aves > Charadriiformes > Scolopacidae > Numenius > Numenius arquata. The sequence continues at coordinate 51,113,174 of NC_133577.1, forward strand.
CTGAGTAGACAGTGAGTAGACTGAAGACTGGCTGAATGGCTGGGCCCAGAGGGTGGTGATCAGTGGTACAAAGCCTTGATGGAGGCCAGGAACTAGCAGTGTACCCTGGGGTCAATACTAGTTCCACTCCTGTTTAACATCTTCATTAATGATTTGGATGATGGGGTAGAGCACACTCTCAGTGAATTTACCCATTACACAGAACTGGGAAGAGTGGCCAATATGCCAGAAGGTCATACTGCCTTCCGGAGGGACCTTGACACACTGGAGAAGTGGAGAAGGAACCTCAAAGTTAAATAAGTAGTGCAAAATCCTGCACCTGGTGAAGAATAACCCTATGCACGAGCACATGCTGGGAATGGTCATCTGGAAAGCACCTTGGGAGAAAAGGACCTAGGGTCCTGATGGACACCAAGTTGAAGACAAGCCAACAAGGTGCCTTTACCACAAAGAAGGTTAAGGGTATCTTGGGCTGCATGAGACAAAGCATTGCCAGAAGGACAATCCCCTCTATATAACACTGGTGAGGCCACACCTGGAATACTGTGTCCAGACCTGGGCTCCTCAGTACAAGAGGGATACAGAGCTACTTAACAGAGTCAAACAAACGGCCGCTGAAATGATTAAGAGACTTGGGCATCTCTCATACAAGGAAAGGCTGAGAGAGCTGGGACTGTTAAGCATAGTAAAGGCTTGTAGAGGATCTTATTAATATATATGAATACCTGAAGGGAAGATTTAACTGCAACACAGGAGCTGCTGTCTGAACATCAGGAAACACTTTACCATAAAGGTGACTAAGTACTAGCATACATCGCAGAGAGAGGTTGCAGAGTCTCCATCCTCAGAGATACTCAAAAGCCGTCTGGACACAGTCCTGGGCAACCAGCTTTAGGTGACTGCCTGGAGCAGAGGAGCTGAACACTATGACCTCCAGAGGTCCCATCCAACTTCATCCATTCATAAGAAAGAAGAGCCTGCACAGATATTCAGTATAGTCACATCTATAAATATCAGCTTTTCAAAAGCTACAAAACACCCCAGCAGGACTATGGTCTTTCTACACACATTACCCTGCTACATTACCTTCTCCTAGGTCAATTCAGTCTTTTTCAATAGACTACCTACCAAGAAACAGCCATAGATCATCCTTATCACATGTTAAACACTCAAAACCAGACCTATGAGGATAAAGAAAAAAGACTTGTATAGCTTCAGGAAAAAAAAAAAGGTAACATTTCCGCCTATATTTAGAAAACTCTTATTTTAATAGAATATGAGAACCTCTCTTATTAGGCTGCTTCTCCATGCTAGTAAGCACATCTTGGTTAAGCACGCACAGAGTGATGATGCAATTACACCAAAGTACCTCACTTTTAGTGACATCTTAGTCCTTTCAGTAGGAAAGGAAGATTAGACAGCAAAAGCTTAACTCTTATGCTATTGGCTCTTCAAAACAGGCTCTCTAGAATATTTTGTTCTTCTGCAGATCAAGATACATACTTTAACTGCTTAGTTCTTTAAAATTTATAGTTGCTGACACTCAGTAGGATCATGAAGTTCACCACGCATAATGGTGGGGCATGCATCCAATACAAATGTTAGAGAAAACAGATTCGCAAGTTTAACCTTGGCCAAGGTTAAACAAGTGATGAGAATCCTTTTGTCGTGTAGTGCCCAAAATGACTCTTATACATTGAGACTGATGGCAGATAAATTGGAAACATGTATATACAATACAGATTTTGTACAGTGTCTAACTGTAGGCTCATTTCCAGAGGTCAAAGCTGAAGGACCAGTCATTGCTTCCGTATCAAGGATTCTATTTAGTTCAGTTGCCACAGCTGAGCAACCTCTAAGATCACTTAAAAAGAAAAAGCCAGTTTTAAGCTTCAGAATTTTTCTTTCCAGGTCCATGGATGTGCCAGTGTTGTGGTGAGCCAGCCATTAAATTCCCCACTTAACAGAAGTGATATTCTATACAAATTACTCACAATTTATCCTCAGTCCCTTCAATGCAGTCATTTTTTCTGAAAGTCAGTAACAAAGCTGCATTTCTCTATAGGCCTATACTTTGGAATGCAAACAGCTGTTTTAGCTTATTTCTCCCCTTTAGGGACAGTCTCCTGTTCTCTTCTGGAGTTTGATTTCCCATCCTCATTCTGTTCTCTGCTCCAGACACTCTCAATGATATTAGTGGTCTCCCTTTAGCAGCTGCCTTAAGTATTAAGTCTGCTTTGGGAGAACAGAGGCAGGGGAAATCTTGCATCAAAGACAGGCAACACCGGCTAAACCAGTAGCATCTGCCAAGTGAAATATTGTACTTAGATTAAATAAGGCCAAACAGATACGAAATATACATTTAACAGCTCTGATCATTTTTCACAACGTAGCTAAAAAGAATGAACACACTTAAGAAAATATTCAAAGAGCCCACCCACTCACTACGGAATTCTCTCTCCTTCTTACCTTATTCCAGTTACTCTTTCTGAAAGCAGGGGAAGGGGAAAAATCACACTCCTACCTCCCAAGAGAAGTGTTTGGTTATACTTTTTACAATATGGTTATCGGTATGTTTGCAACGGTCAAACCAGTTCATTTTAGGTCTTATAAACAAGCCACAAAGAAAACACAAAGGAATATAAAACTAAGCAGACAGGGAGAAGAAAGGAAAAACACATTTTTTCACTTCTAATTTGAGAACTCAAGGGTTTAAACATCTATGCAAGGCTTAGATGCAATTCATCCCTTTAATCAAGAGGTAAACTCTCCTCTTAAAACAGCTAGAAGGTTGTAACTCAAAGACTATAGGATATGCTAGTCTTAAGCGCTCTCTATCACTTCTTCTTAAACTGTTCCATTTTGCACAAGTAACCACTTACTGGAGGAGGACCCAGTATGTGAACTATCACCCTAAGCCAAAAAAAAAACCATCAAGAATATCTGTCTTGCTCTTTGTGCCATTGCCCAAGCATTTTATAGGAACAGCAAGAACTAAACAGGAAAGACTAAGATTCCTTAATCTGCGGAGGGGTCTTGCAAGCTCCGTCTCCGTGGCAGATGTGCTTTACAGACAGCAAAACCTCTGCTTCAATCTGTATCTGTGTTATTGTTCTTATAAGTGGGCCATTTAACAGTTCACACCACATATTGGAAAGGGTTCTTGTTATCCCAGCTTTTGTGCAAAGACCTCTTTCTTGTGGCTATATCAGAAAAAAGCTTGACTTTTTCCGATATATATTTTTCTCTTATATATTTTATATATTATTTTTATATATATATATTTTTCTCTTACTACATGTTATGCATTAAGATAAGGTGCAAGTTTCGATGTTGATGAGAAAACCTTCCGAGAAAAGTCCTAAGTACTTGCATACTTCTTCTAACAAAGACTAAAAACCTTAGGATTCGAGCAGATAAAAAAAGTTACTCTTACATTTCTGTTCATAGCAGGATGAAATGAATAAAATGCATAATATACTCTAACTAGAGGTACTTTGTACCCAGAGTGATTCTTATTGACACTGTACAGGTGAAGGTTATTACCAGGTGACATATACAGTTTTGTGTTGCTCTTTATGAGTTAGGGATCACAATCAGCTTTTCTCAAGCCCATGGCTCTTTCACAGTGAAAATGAACTTCATATCTCAGCTTTCTTATTTATACTTCAAAATGCAGAAGTTGCTTCTACTCACATTAAAGCCATAATAAAAGTCCCATACAGTCGACCATCTCTCAAATGAGAAGATATATTAGATATTTTCTGGACTGTCACCTTTTAGGGGGTTTATGCATAAAGAGTGCTCTCAAATAGAGAGCCAAGGGAAAATAGTTGTTAATTCTTTTAACTAGCTGTCAACCCTACAACAAAAGCAAAAAATATCAAATTATAGTTCTAAAAAAATCCAAACCTTTTGTAAACCTTATTTAGCCAATTAAAGCAGACTAACCCAAAAGTGTGAATCATCATATGCTATCAACACATTATCAGCTACTTAATTTTACCTGAGCAATAACACTGCCAACAGATCTAGCATTTAACTGTGAGCATAATTAACAGGATGAGGCAACCCGCTACAGACTAGAAATTCTTTCAGGCAGGAATTACGTGGCACCTTTTGCTCATGCAGTGCTCAGCTTATAGAGTATACATTCCCCACTGCCCACACTCAGATAAACTTATAATCAAATGATGTAGTAACATTCAAACTAGGTTAAATAACACTTGCTCCACATTTCAAAAACCCTACACGCTGATTTGCCTTTTTAACTGTCAATGAAACATCATCTTCCCTCTCTACTTTTGCTACAATATCATCTAACTTGCAGAACCACAACTTAGTGTCTAATAAATGCCAATCGAAGTACAGTCCTGCCCTAGTTTGAGGTAAATCAGGCCAATCTGGTCCAAACCACAACAAGTCCTAACTGATCCCTTACATTCAAGGTTTAGGGTCTTCAACATGTGCCCATACTGAAAAAGTGCATCTTGCCAAGGATATTGTATTTGTTGTCCAACACTAAACAGAAATTTATAAAAATTTAATGGAAAACATCCAGAACTAATGATTCAAATTTGTGTAGCTGATTTCAGGAGATGAATCATAACTAAGCAATAAATTTCACTAATTGGAAACCCCTCTCATTGCCTACACTCAAGGCAAAAGAAAAGTTCCTATAGCATTCTGGTCAAAACCCCCAAATAAGGCAATCATTAATTTATTTCCTTAAAAAGCTTAGAAAATCTTTTAAATACTGAAGATAGCTTGACAGGATGTAGCAGTAAGGGTTTTTATAAAATCTCAGTAATTGCATATTTGCTATGCTATAATGCAAGATAATTCCTGAAAACAAACAAAAAACTATCAGTATTTCCCAGTGTATTACCAATTCACCATATACTGAACTCAGGACCAGCCGTTCTCAGTTTTGTGAAAAAGCAAGGGTTAGACTGAATGTGCGTAATACCAAAAGCTCGTTTGATTATATCATCACTAAGTTCCTGATCCAGAGTTATTAATTAGTTAAAAAGCAACCCGTTCAAGTGAGGATAACCGAGACTTGACTCTACCTCTTTCCTTCACTCTTGCCAGACCACCCCTCCCTACACACATGCCTGCAGACCAGTATAATTGAGACAGCTTGTAGCCATGCCCCCTAATTCAAAGGGCATTTGCCTCAGTGAAGCTCTGCCCTCTAAGGTACTCTTCAGAGCACTCTATTTCATGCTCCACAACCATAAGGACAAGAATCTTTCATTTTAAAAAATAGACTAATAACTCATGAGCCCATGAGTCTGGGACGTAGCCAGAGATCTGTAATATGGGTTAACATCTGACCAAACTGTGAAAATAATTGCTACTTTTCCTGTATAGTTGCTCCATTCTTTCCCCATGTGACCTGGAACATGTGCCACTAGTGACAGACCTCTCCTCTGAGAGTACTGTGGTATTTCAGCCTTGCCATACCCTTAAAAAAAAATAATCCAATAGCTTTATATAATCCTTTTTCCAGATCCTACATGTTATTACAACACTGAACTCTGACAAAGAAAACAGTACCTAAAGCATAGACGTATTTAAAAACTGTAATAAGTAATTTAGCAAGAAAATTTTGCTTCAACTAATACGTATGTGCTTGCTATGGCTTCTGCTAAAATAGGTATGTGCCTGCTACGCAGTTGGAAAATGGACAGTGTTAGGTAAAATATCAGATGGAAGCAGCAGTGGAAAGTACTGAACCGTTGCAAAACAAGGGATGGCGTGGTTAGCTAAAATAACCACAGAGGTGTCAGTCATGTAAAGAATGGAGAAGCCACAAGGAGGACATGGTGATGGAGACTTTGAGCCTGCCTCCAACCAGGAAGACCCCTGAGGAAGCACAGCACCTGCACTGCTAGGAAGGAGGCGGCATGTTGGGGGATGGGTTGCATTCTGATAACTCATTGATTATGCAAATTATTTTTTGAGAAAAATACATGAATACGTATGAGTAATAAGAAATAAAAACAAGCATTTGTAAGAAGAAAGTGAGCCATGGGAGGAGAAATCCCCTGTGTAGCTCCCAGCATTGTAATAACTATAATGTATATAATATAATGTATAAACACACCATATTTAATATATTATATACACATATTAAATATATTATAATTAGATAATGTACAATATAATGTAATAAATATTCTTTGCTCCACCAAATTTGTCCCTGACTAAAATTCAATACAGTGAGCGTGTTTCTCACAATTTGGGTGCTCGTCCGGGATCCCTGAAGCCTACGTTCGGAGCCTCAGATGGGTGAGTAAACCAGGACGACACGCCACTGCTGATTTCACCAATCCTCAGATTCTCCTCGTCCATGGCGACGGACCGGCAGTGACCGCCCAGCGGAGGGACTCTTGGACCAAAGAGGAGTCCCAGAGATAACCGCGGCAGCCGGTAATACTTGTGCACAAGATCCAGGCAAGAAAGTTGACTGTTAAGTATTACTCGGGCAGCTGGGTGACGAGGGATTGAGAGTGGTGTGAACTGAGACGCAGACCAGATCTGTGAAGCGAGTGCAGAGTCTTTCTAACCATGGTTCCATATTTCCGCGAGGAGACCAGCCGGTGAAGAGATGAAGCGAGAGGCTGGAGTTGAGAGATCTCCCGGGAAAAAAATGGGACAAGGAAAAAGTAAAAGAAGTATTTAAGGGAAAGGCTGATCAAGGAATTCCAGAAATACCTCCAGACAGTCCATTAGGGAGGATGTTATTACAATGGGGGCAGGAAGGAGTATCCTGCACCCGGGGTAAGGACAAAGCAAAGATGATCGATTATCATATGTTTGAATAGACCAAAGAGCCCATAAGGCCGGACAAGTTGTATTGGCCAAAGTATAAGTCTATGGAGGGATGGGTGTGCCAAGCGCTAAATCTGTATGTAAATTCTAAAGAACCGTTCGATCAGGAAGAGCGTGAATATGCAGCGTGTTGGAAGGGGGATGTAAGAATTTTTAAATCAGGAATACAATAATGGAAGGAGGAGGAGGATAAGGGACCAGTTTAGGACCCTCTTGAATGCCTTCCTCCCCCATATAACCCGGACCTTCCTAAAGGCACGGGAGAGCCTCAGGCCCCCGTTAGAAGGGAGAGCCAGAGAAGGAGGAGGCGAGAAGTGGAAAAGTCCATAGTGGAAGAAAATGAGGAGATGGCGGAACCAATCGGGCTGCACCTTTTACGGGAGGTTCCGATGCCAGGAGCTCAAAGTGGGGTAGGATTTGTGAATGTGCCCCTAACCAGTACAGAAGTCAGGAACTTTAAGAAAGAGATGAAGTTGTTGGAAGATGCCCTAGGTTTGTCAGAACAATTAGGCTGATTTAGGTCCAAATGTATGTACTTGGGAAGAAATGCAATCCATCATGGGAACTTTGCTCTCCCCTGAAGACAGACAAATGATTCGTGTAGCAGGGATGAGAATATGGGAAGAGGAAAACATTCATGGGGTTGCGGGGGACCAAAAGTTACCCCTACAAAGACCTGACTGGAATCAAAATGACCCCGTAGGAAGAAGAAACATGTCTTATTATCAGACAGAAATTATAAGGGGAATAAAAGAGGCAGCCCCGAGGGGGTCAAACGTGACCAAAGCCTTTGATAGTAAACAAGGGAAAGAAGAATCTCCGACGGAATGGTTGGAGAGGCTCCAAAGGAATATTCAGCAGTTTTCTGAGATTGACCCAGAGACTGTGGCTGGCCAGGAATTATTAAAAGTAAGTTTTGTCACCCATGCCTGGCCAGATATAAGGAAAAAACTGGAAAAGATGGAAGACTGGCATGAGAGAGGAATCAATGAGTTGTTATGAGAAGCACAAAAAGTATAATGTGAGGCACGACAAGGAGAAGCAGAAGGCAAAAGCGAAACTAACGGTAGCAACTGTAAAAGAAATAACAAAGACTAAAGATAGGGCGCCCCAGAAACTGAGGCCAGGGATGAGACCATACAAGATACAGGGAGCCCATCTGCCGCCACTCAAAAAGCCCATATGGATGAAACCAGGAGCCCCAGACAGCAGAAAGTATTATTATTGTGGGCAAGAAGGACATTTTAAGAGTGTCCCAAGCAAGAGAGAGATCAACGAGTGTTTATCTTAATGGAAAAGAACGCGTTAGGAATAGAATGGGACTTACATACTCCATGGCATCCCTAGAGTTCAGGATGAGTAGGAAGAATGAACCAGATGCTAAAACGAACCCTAACTAAATGATCTATGGAAACACAGATGCCGCGAACAAAATGTTTGCCTCTGGCACTACTGAGGATCAGAGTAGCCCCAAGAAGAGACTTGGGGATCTCTCCGTATGAAATGATGTTCGGACTCCCCTACATGGGCAATAGGGAAAGGATTCTTGTCCCAGAACTAGGAGAGTCCTACGCTCACAAGTATGTTTTGACCATTGTAAACACATTAGAGCAACTCCAAGAGAAGGGGAGACTCCCACAAACCACTCCATTAGAACTTAAAATGCACAATATCCAGGTAGGAGATTGGGTATTAGTAAAAACATGGAAGGAAGAAACTTTAAAGCCTACCTGGGAAGGACCCTTCCAGGTGCTACTAACCACTGAAACAGCAAATCGAACAGAAGAAAAAGGGTGGACCCACATAATGCGAGTAAAAGGACGAGTAGAGCCACCTGAGGATTGGGTGGTGGAGACACACAAAGACCCCTTGAAATTAACCATGAGATGGAAGTCTCTTGTTTTTTTGTCTTGACAGGTAAAAGCCCTGGAGAGTCTTCAGAGGACATATGAGACTCAGCACTGCTGCATGGGAGCAACAGACAGCGAAAGCCTCAGAAGCACCCTCAGACTAGGGTGGCACCAAATGTCTTCGACCCAGCTTTGCTGCTATTGTAATTCTTGCTTATATATTCAGGTTAAGTGCAATAATTGTAATAAGTTCATTCTAGGTCCCCATGGCAGACAAGAGCAGTATCTCTCCCAAGTCAATGATCTTCGGTGTATCCGATGTGGGTATACAACCCCAATAGATAAGTGTAAATGGATAAGATACTATTGTTGTAGAACCCACTGAGAAATACTTAAAGTAGAGTGGCTCAACCAGAATGTATCTAGATCTTTGAGATATCAACTGTAATGAGTTCTAAGACCGCAGATAGAACTTTATCTTACCACAAAAGTCAGAGATACCAAACTAGAGAGGATGGAGGGCAAGACCAGGTTGGCCTCTGTACTCGCTGCCAAGAAGAAATATTTCTCGGCTGTTGGAGGCACCCCAATAGGCACGAGAGGCAGGACTGTAAGTCATGCTGGACCTCCACTCCTAGTATTATTATCACTAGCGGTCTCTCTAGCATCCGGCAACGAATGCCAGAAGCGCTATCAGACTGTCTCTTGAGGTAGACAGTCCTTTTATACCATGACCATGCATACACATATCAATCACCAATGTTATAACCGTGGGAGCTTAAGAGTGTGCAAATACAGTGGACAAAAATATGGAGTTGGACAGAACTTAGGGATAGGTGGAACAAGATTAGGAGTAGGATGTCCTAGAGGAGAACAATGGCTCTGCTTCACCAAAACAGGTCACTGGGATATTCCAGACGGAGGGGGAGTACAAGATATGGTAAAGGAAGAAATAATGAAGAATGTGACAAAGGTTATAAAACAGAAAGAAAAAGAATTAGAAATACAAAATGAGAATATATACCAGAAAAAACAAAAACAGTTGCAAGAAGAGTTGGGATTCCCCATTCTCGGGCAGAACTTGTTTTTAAATCTAGCAACAGAAATAGCTAAAGAATTGAATTTGACTGGCTGCTGGGTCTGTAGGTGACCTTTAATGACTGAAGAGTGGTTGTGGAGAGGCACAAGTTGAAGTCCTGTTGAGATCCTGGAATGGAATTATACACTTACCATGAGGGGAAAAAGATGACCTAATGGGTGGGTGTTAAGTTCTGTGGTAATTGGAAAAGTCTGTTTGACCCGGGATGGAGACAACTTTACAGATCGGGTGGGGGAGACACCATGTAAAAGAATCTTAAAGATAGATTCAAACTCTACCCAAACTTGGTTTCCTCAGAAACCAAGGTCATATCTAACATTTCAAAATGAGACCAAAAACTCTACCCAGGTAACCAACAGTAGCCTTTTTAGATGTAAGAAAGAGGGTATGAATCCATTCTCAGGAATAAAAGACATCTCGCAATATTGGGAAAATATAGAAGATACAACAAAAAGGTTTTGGCAGGCACCGAATGGGTTGTTCTGGATATGTGGAAACCAGGCATTCCCAGAATTACCACCTAACTGGGGAGGGACCTGCACCTGAGGAATAATTCAACCAGGATTTCTCCTACTACCATCTAAAGATGGTGACGAGCTAAGAGTACCAGTGTATGAAAGCTTAAAGAGACAGAAGCGGGACATAATAGGAGGGCATCAAAAGTGGGGAGAAGATGAGCGGACCCTTCAATGAATCATAGAGACATATGGGCCAGCCACATAGGCCCAAGACGGTAGCTGGGGGCATAGAACCCCCATCTATATGCTGAATTGGATTATAAGACTGCAAGCGGTAGTTAAGCTGATCACTAACAAAACAGCTTCAGGACTAGAACTGTTAGCTCACCAACAAACTCAGCCAAGGGCAGCAGTCTACCAGAATCGGCTCATACTAGACTATCTGTTAGCAGTAGAAGGGGGTGCGTGTGGAAAATTTAACATATCTGATTGTTGTTTAAAGATTGATGATAATGGAGATGCAGTACGAGAAATCGCTACTGATATCTGGAAAATAGCACATGTACCAGTGCAAAAATGGAGATCAATAGCAGATGTCAGTTGGTGGGATGGATTGCTAGGGGTCACTTGGTGAAAGAAATTAGGACTGATTTTGCTGTGTGCCTTAGCAGATTTCTTATTTCTGCCTTGTTTAATACCTTGTTTCATAAGATTAATTCACAGTGTAGTCCAAGGGATGCAACTAACGGCCATGCCGATAGATCCAAAAATGGCAGCATCAGGGCCTCAGAAAAATCATGATCTGAAGACCACCCAAAAAAACCCGAAAACCTCGAGAAGGCCACTCAAGTTCTTGCTAAAATGGAAGAATCCTACGAGATTAATGTAAAACGCTTCAGGAAAATTAGATGATGAAAAGAAAAAGGGTGGAATTGTAATAAGTAATTTAGCAAGAAAATTTTGCTTCAACTAAAATAGATATGTGCTTGCTATGGCTTCCGCTAAAATAGGTATGTGCCTGCTACGCGGTTGGAAAATGGACAGTGTTAGACAAAATATCAGGTGGAAGCAACAGTGGAAAGTAGCGAACTGTTGCAAAACAAGGGATGGTGTCGTTAGCTAAAATAACCAGAGAGGTGTCAGTCATATAAAGAATGGAGAAGCCACAAGAAAGACATGGTGATGGAGACTTTGAGCCTGCCTCCGACAACCACCAGGAGGACCCCTGAGGAAGCACAGCGCCTGCGCTGCTAGGAGGGAGGAGGCATGTTTGGGGGTGGGTTGCATTCTGATAACTCATTGGTTATGCAAATTATTTTTTGAGAAAAATACATGAATACATATGAGTAATAAGAAATAAAAACAAGCATTTGTAAGAAGAAAGTGAGCCATGGGAGGAGAAATCCCCTGTGTAGCTCCCAGCGCTGTAATAAATAATCTTTGCTCCACCAAATTTGTCCCTGACTAAAATTCAATACAGTGAGCGTGTTTCTCACAAAACTCACCCTCTCTTCCCCACCACAAGAAGTTAGACTCAACAATTATTTCTTTGAGCCACTAAGAAACAGTCACAGCACCACAATCCTCCTTTGATTACTGGCAGGAATTTCCACCTATGACTGCACATGTGAAGAACAGCAAGCCGTGCCCAAAACAGGCTTTAGGAATTCATTTCCTATTTCCCATATGTCAGTAAATTAATAGCACGGGAAATCCTGACGTAATTGTGTATTTCTGAAAATTTACCAGAAAAAAAAAACACATCTTTTTGTTTGGGTTCCACCCACACCTTGCATTAGACAAAAATACAACTGAGACCCATAATGTTTAGCTGGAGAATACTCACGATTTGTGGTTTAATAAACTTTGAACAAAATATAAATACTTTGCATTTTATTTTCCGCATGCTCACTAGGCCTTTTTCCAAGCTCTGTATCTAGGCTAATATGCACATATGCATACAGATTTTAAGGTCTTGTATTCAATGAAAAACATGACTATGCTGGATGAGAAAACAAGTGAAATAGAAAGCTGCCAATCAGATACTTTTAAGATTTTAATCTGAAAAGTAGTCCTACAATGCTGGTCACAAAAAATGATAACATGGGTGTACTCTTCTAGAATCATCAAGCACAGCTATGTCATTTGCTTGCCTTCTGTCACAAATCTGGAATAATGGCTACAAAGAACTCTCCTTAGGAGAGCTCCTCATCCAAGGGAAGACCGGCACTTGTCTCTCGAGAGGAAGCTGCTCTTTGCAAAGGAAAATGAGAAGATATTACTATTAACTATTGCTGTGATATAGTAAGATGTCCACCGTAAATGCAACTGGAATTGTGTCAGGCTGCTGTAAAGTCAATCCCAGTCACTCCTCCTGCACTCAGTCTACAGATGCAATCCTATGACATGGTCCTGACAGTCATAACATCAGCCGTAGTTTTTGCAAGATGTTATCAAGCACAAGCAGTCCACATATGAGTGCACAGACAGCTGCAACGAAAGAAGTGGGTCTGCCAGATGCAGAAATCCCACCTTGTACAAGTTAAAAACGCTCACTTACCTTCAAGCTACTGAGTATTCTGACATTTCTAAAAAAAGGTGAAAAAAGGAACAAAGAGCTAGAAAAAAATCAGATGCCGCATGTAAAACAGAATAAAATAGAAAGTTTCTTGTCCTACCCTTATTGAAAGGCCTTACGTTTTAAAGTAACCCGTGTACACTGCTCAGCAGGTGGTTTTTTTCCCTTAAAGCCCTGAATATTGAGACAGGGCTCAATCGAGTCAGGCCGCTGTGCTGAAAGCCACTCTTTCCAAAATGAGAGTGCTTGCCAATAAATCACAACTGTTTTACCATATGCCATGTTGTTCTGCCAAGTATCACCAGCCTGTTCCACTTTTAAGCAAATTTCATTATAAGATAGCTCAGAGCTATGCTCATTAAAAAGTATACTGAAAAATGTCAAGTTGTTTTTATATTAAAAATGTGACTTTGTTTTCCATGAAGATTTCAGACTGGTATTTACTGAAGAGGAAAATTTGAGAAAGCTCACCTCAAACTCACCACTCATTTCTGGGACTAAGATGACAGGCCTGTCATCAGCTCCACCACACACTAATGTCAACTGTTACTTTGAGGACTGTCCATTTCAAAGCATTCCAGGGAGATTTCTGATCTAAGCATAGTCATTAAACACCTTCCCTGTTTGTGCTATTAAACAGGAATTCAGGGTACAGCCATCTCTTTGACTATCTTTGAATACGTCTGTTCACCCTGTTGTATTACACAGGCTCACTCAGGTCAGTTCTAAGACTCTTCTAAGAGGTCATTAAGCCCTTTAAGCTTTTTCAGGAGCATGTAAAACTCAGCAACAGGGTTTCCATCATAATAGCTGATGAGACCGGTCTTAACTGATGAACTACCCAGAAACTAGTCGAAATGCTGACCTGATTTAAACTCTGATCTCACTGGACTCATGGGGTAGGGAGAGTATGCAAATCAACCCAAAATCTGGCTTGAGATTCTCTTTGATTTGTTTTACCCAGAAATAGATAACTCATGGTGCTTTTACATTTTAGCTTGATGAGTCATTGCTAAACCTATTACAGGCTAAAAAAAAAAAAAGACACCAGATTTCCATTAGGAAAATACTTATTTCTTTCATTTACTTGCATCCAATATTCCTCCTGGCCAACAGTCAATCTAGAAACATGCCTTCTTCCTGGTACAGTTACACTTTTGGTTTAAGTTTAAAGAACTTTACAAACTTACCCAAAGCAAAATTCTCAAGATTAAAAAAAGGTTGCAATCAATTGGGGCTTACAGCATATGAATCACAGCACAGAAGTTACACGTCATAGTAGTCTTCCTTTGAGAAACCAGATTTTCATCGGATGCCAAAATATGATTCAAGGGTTCCACACATTTTGGTCAGCTTTTGTATTTGAAAACTGTTATAATGTATGTCACCTGCTGTCTAGTAGTTACTTCCTGTCACTGTTCAGCCGGAAAAGGACTAATAAAATTCAACAACACAGTACAGCCTCTAAAAAGCGAGGTAGTTCTAGGAACGTACTACATAACTGATGTCCAAAATTCATTTTTTCTGAATATACAAGACCATTTCCTTTTCATTGCAGTGTCTATTTTGAAACACCCATTCTCACCTGCCCTTCTACAACAGTAGGAAATTTGTTAAAGCCCTTCTGTTCTAGACTCATAATTTACTTTTCCTAGGTATTTTCATTCCTTATTTTAAGGGATACATTAAAATTAATAAGGGCTTTAAGGACAAAGGCTGCATCTGTTCAATCTGTTATTCAGTGTTTGTGTCTGTCCATGTCCACTTTCTCTCACCTCCCCTCCTTTTTCTACTTACCAGTCTCAAGAAGAACACCTGTGGAAAAGGACCTTTAAAATGACTCTTTTATCCTCTGCTGCTGAAAAAGCCAAGTAAATAATTTTCATATGTTATTATACTGAAACCTCAATTCTGATTTGTACTGAAACACTACTGAAGCACACATTAGGCTGTTTAGCCCAAGATGACAGTTTTCTGTAAGACTTCCTCTCATCCCAGCTTCTATGAGCGTATACAGATATAGATACGAGGATATGCATCTTTTGAGTAAACTGAAGAGGAACATTGCTTCTTGGCACAAACCAACTATACTTCACTTTAAAGCAAAACCAAAACAACTAAAAAAAATTTGTACTTCAGTAAAAAAGAATAATAATCAAGTATCTGATAAACAACCAGAATTGGTCTAGTGTGAGGTGTCCCTGCCCATAGCAGGGGGGTTGGAACTCGATGACCTTTAAGGTCACTTCCAACCCGAACCATTCCATGATTCTAAATCTGCCTTTTCTCTGTCCATAATTCAGCATGTTTCCCATCTTAAGCTGAATGAGTCCCCATCAATAAAGATACTAAGAAGCCACTAACCACAGGGTTTAGTTGCCTGGAAACAGGCCTGTTGCAGCCAGCTGCAGGAGACTACAAGGAAATTCTACCTGATCCTTCAGGATCAGCAACCAGGCTTACAACAACAACAAAAAAAAAAAAACACACGAAAAAAAGAACATGTAAACTTCTGTCAAGACTCTTCCACCAGTTAATGTTTTCAGTTGTTCATGAAGAAAAAAAGATAAGACATAGGCCAAAAAGAATCAGTATTTGTTAAGTCATACAAGCAAAAGAAAGCCTACTGCTATTGCACTCCAGTGCCATAAGATTTGGGGCACACGTATATGTATATGACCACATATATGCCTTGCAGCAAGAACTACAGAAACTAGTATCAGGGCCCACACACATACAGTACCTACCCAAAGAAGAACTGGTGTCTGTGTCCTGTTCTCCCTCAGCTTGCAGTTACACACACACCTGAAGTAGAGCTTTCAATCAGACCTAGGTATTAACACCTGCTTTGAAATGAACACCAGTTTATTGCTCAGAGTGATTTAGTCAGTAAGTTGCAGGTGCGGTGTAATAGAGAAAAAAAAAATCAAGAAGGATGAGGAATTAAAATAAGATACTACTTACTGACTGTAAAGGAACCAACAGCTGCATCAACCATTACTTCTACCATCCAACAAACTCTTTCCTACTTCATCATTTAGAATTTGTGTTACTCAGGCTTCTACATTTCTTATAACAGTGTTGTTTTTTGTCAGAGTTGCACTAGAAATACCCAAACCAAACACAAAGACATATGACTATCTTTTGTTTCAACACATCTTTTCAGCTGGGGGGAAGGCATGTTAGAGGTGCATGGCACAGTTCCCATCACAGGGACAGGCATATTCCTGAAGAACACTGCAGAATATCCTGGTCACAGCCCTACTTTGAATGAGGCAAAACATAAGTCCCCACTTGGTTTGTCAGCATTTCCTCCAATATATTATAAATACTATTTACCATTTTGAGGACTGATCCTCCCTTTTCCTGTTCTTAATTTATTTTATTTCTTGAAAGTGATAGAATTGCTCTTATTTTATCATTTTTCTGAACAATTTCTGGGAAAATGAAGTTTTGTCTTTGGGAAAGTGGTAAAGGAGGTTTTTGGTGGTGGTGGGTTTTTTTTGGTTGTTTTTTGTGTTTTGTTTTTGTAAGCTAACAAAGATAAAACAGGGGTTACTTGGTTTTAAGGATCTTATCCTGACTGCAGTTTGGAGGGAGAAGGGCTTTTTGGGGTTGGTTTTTTTTTTTTTTTCATTGTTCCTTTTGGTGTAGGTGTTGGTTTTTCCTCCTCCAAACTAGTAACACACTGTCAAATGTAACTGATTCAAGTGCCCACAATTCTGGTGAGTACACTGAATTACTATGAGGTACATAGGCTGCTTCTAACGCAAATCAGTAAAACGTAAAGATCAAGAGTATCTGCAGTGTCATTTTCAGGCACAGGAACGAGTGATGTAATCCCATATTCTGAGGCTGAATCCCTTCACCCCTGCTCACAAGAGCCAGCATTGCAGCCAAAAAACGAGCTCATTTCATCTCTGAGTACACATGGGAGGTAGCATTATCTTTTCCCAAGGTACAGGCTAAAGAAGGGATGGCTAAAGCTGCCTTTCGGTGCCTCGAATTGCAGCAGGGTTGTGGAGCCATACCCAGATCTGCAAGCAGATCTAAAATCCTAACCAGCAGGACTCTAAGCAGACTTCACACACCCCCACTCTCCTTTTAAATGTTGCAATTAGTTCAAAATGTTGAATTAGTTTTTAATCGTTTTAAGTATAAAATGAAAGTATAACTGCTAACAGCCTATTCTACTCTGCCCTGTTAAGTTCCTTCACACTCTTCCAGAAATCTTCTGACCACAGTTCCCCAGTATTTCAAAGAAACACCAAGTGCTAAGGAATCTACATCAGCTTCTAGATCAAATGCCTTTTCATTCTTGACCTTTTCCATGAAAAAAATTATACCTTCTCTCATAACCGTTTTGAGACTCAAGACACTGCCAGTGATTGAAGAGATCTTATAATCCTAACATTTTCAGTTACAGTTGTGTCTTTAAGACATCTCTCCCAGTATTTCAGAAGAGACACAATGCATTGCTGAGCTGTTTCTAAACAAAGTTAGGCAAAACATGGCTTAATATGGGAGTTTTAACCAAAACTTCGCAATTTTAGGAACACATTACTCTTCCTTATTATGCACAGAAGGCTTAAATGACACAGTGAACCAGTAGCAGCTGAACAGTGGAACAAGACAGGGAACAAGCTTTTCTTGCCTGTTTCTCAGATCTTTGTGGTGGATGTACAATAGCACAAGAACAACCTGGAAATTCCTAGACAACACTACAGGTAAATCGCTCGTTTTGAAATACTTTTCCACAGCTCAATTTGTATACACCTCTGCAACACACATTAATCACGGAATTGTCAGAGTTGGAAGGGACCTCTAGAGATCATCTAGTCCAACTCCCCTGCTAAAGCAGGGTTGCCCAGAGCACATCACTCAGGACTGCATCCAGGCGGGTCTTGAAGATCTCCAGGGATGGGGACTCCACCACCTCCCTGGGCAGCCTGTTCCAGGGCTCTGGCACCCTCACCAGAAAGAAGTTTTTCCTCATATTTGAATGGAACTTCCCATGTTCCAGCTTGTGCCCCTTGCCCCTCGTCCTGTCACTGGGAACCACTGAAAAGAGTCCGGCTCCATCATCCTTCAACTCACCCTTTAGATACTTATAAGCATTCATAAGGTGTCCCCTCAGCCTTCTCTTCTCCAGGCTAAAGAGCCCCAGCTCTCCCAGCCTTTCCTCATAAGGGAGATGCTCCAATCCCTTAATCATCTTTGTTGCCCTGTGCTGGACTCTCTCCAGTAGTTCCCTGTCTCTCTTGAACTGGGGAGCCCAGAGCTGGACACAGTATTCCAGTTGTGGCCTCACCAGTGCAGAGTACAGGGGGAGAAAGACCTCCCTCAACCTACTGGCCACATTCTTCCCTACACAGCCCAGGATTCCATTGGCCCTCTTGGCAACAAGGGCACATTGCTGGCTCATGGATAGTTTACTAGCCACCAGGACCCCCAGATCCTTCTCCTCAGAAGTGCTTTCCAGCAGGTCCACCCCTAACCTGTATTGGTGCCTGGCATTCTTCCTCCCCAGGTGCAGGACCCTACACTTGCCCTTGCTGAACCTCATTAGGTTCCTCTCTGCCCAGCTCTCCAGCCTGTCCAGGTCACTCTGGATGGCAGCACAGCCCTCTGGAGTGTCAGCCAGCCCTCCCAGTTTGGTATCATCAGCAAACTTGCTAAGGATACACTCTGTCCCCTCGTCCAGGTCACTGATGACTATGTTGAACAAAACCAGACCAAGTATTGACCCCTGGGGGACACCACTGGTTACAGGCCTCCAACTTGACCCTGCTCCATTAATTACAGCCCTCTGAGTTCTGTCACACAGCCAGCTCTCAATCCACCTCACTACCCCCTCCTCTAGCCCACACTTCCTTAATTTAATGACCCTGCTCAGACCCTTCTGGAGTTGCCATCCTTGGCCCTTTACCCCTAGGCTCATTACTAGTGGGCCTGGTCTTATCCCCTTCCTCCTTCAACTCTAGTTTAAAGACCTGGCCATGAGTCTTGCTAACTCTTGGCCTAGTACCCTTTTCCCCTTTCAAAATAGGGTTTTCCCATCCTTTGCCAGCAGGCCCGGGGTCCTGTAAATCAAACTGGGATCAGGGAACCCAAAGCCCTGCTGGTAGCACCAGTTTTGGAGCCAGGCATTGATCTGTCTGGTCTTCTTGTTAACCCATCCATCAGCCCCCAAAACTGGAGGGACACAGGAGAACACGATTTGTGCTCCTGAACCCTTGACAAGTTATCCCAAGGCCCTGAAATCTTTCCTCATTGCCCTCAGACTTCTTCTCTCTAACTCATCCCTCTCTACCTGTGAGATCAAAAGAGGGCAATAATCTGAGGGCCCTATCAGGCCAGGAAGCTTCCCGGTTATAGCCCTAACACGGGCCCCAGGGAGGCAGCAGAGCTCCCTGTGGGAAGGGTCCGGCCTGCACATGGGACCCTCAGTTCCCCTCAGAACGGAACAACCTAGAACTATCGCCCTCCTCTTGCTCCTCACAGAAGCTGTCTTGATACATGGAGCTGGCTGCTTCGGCAACTCCCTGGAGGGGGCTTTATCAGCATCCTCCATTCCCTCATCATCTGTCTCCAGAGGCCCCTGTCTGTTCTGTACGGGCACCTGGGAAGGCCAGGGAGGTCTGGAGGGGACTCTCCTGCTGCCCCGAGCAGGTACCTGCTCCCATTGACCCCCATCCTCTCCCAGTTCCCCTCCTTCTGCCCGGTGACAAGAGGGCAGGGGATCCTCTGCCTCTCGTGGAGCGCCATCCAACCCTCCCCTCAGGCTCACCTCAGCCCTTCCCACCGCTGCCGCCCCGCCGAGCAACCCAGTGTCTGCTCTGAGCGCCTTTAAATGCCCGCACGGCTCCTGGCCACGCCCCCTCCGCGCCTGATTGGTTGCCGCGGACTTCCTGGTTCCGGCTGGGGCTGTGAGTGGGGG
Organism: Numenius arquata; assembly: GCF_964106895.1. Lineage (NCBI taxonomy): Eukaryota > Metazoa > Chordata > Aves > Charadriiformes > Scolopacidae > Numenius > Numenius arquata. Next base: position 51,132,939 of record NC_133577.1, read on the forward strand.
GTCCCTGGGCTGGGAACCCCCCTGTGCAGCGCCATCCCGGCTCCACCTCGGGCTCGCCTCAGGCCTCGCCGCCGCCATCGCTGCCCCTGCCGCCACCTCACCTACATCAGTTACTGCCTGTCACTTCAAAAGGCCAACCAAAAACTGATTTTAAGGAATGGGACTATTACTCCCACTGCACAAGCATAGGAGTGGAAACAAAGAGCAGGGTGACGACTTACCCCAAGGCACAATAAAACTGTGTCGGTTACAACACAGACAGAGGAAGAGTTGGCAGATTAGTCTTGCACTAGCAAAACCACTCATAAAAGCGTTTCTAACTGATGCTGTTTAGCACCCAGATAACTACAGATGAAGTTATACCCGCTTTCTTCACAACTTTCACCCAGCACAAAGAAACAGAACCAGATGGCGCTGGATGCCAGAGGCCAGCATAACAAATATGCAAAGGTACATGCTTTTTAACGCCTAGTCCAAGGGAAGTTTTCTAATCCTTCCCTTTGAGGAGCATAGGATTAGTTACTGTGTGGTCTTCCGCATTGGTTCTGCGCTAGTGTCCCATAAGCTATCAATAATTAACATCAGGCATAAACCGCAGTCAGCATTAACACTGATCCCCTCCCAGGCTAAGGCGCCGCTCACCACTGTCTGCCCTGTTCACAGCTCTATTTTCTCATTTTAATGGAATTAGGAACAACAGCAGGCAGATACACACGAACGCCGCTTTATACAGTTAGACTTACTACAAGCATTTTGAGTCAGACATGCGGAGACCAAGTGACTTTTTGTATTTATCAAAGTGAAAGATGAAGAGCACTGGGGCCGTAGCCAGATGGGACAGACAGGCACCGTGGGCAGCTTCTTTGTACCAACCCTGCAACTCCCTTAATGAAACGCTAAACCCCACTTGGATTTCTGATGCCAGACCTTTAGTCGGTGTTAATCAAATACAGTTTTCCAAGGGAAATTTTACAGATGCTTTACAGGACCAGATACTGCAATTAGAAGCTGTATAAGCAGATCTTCAAATAACACTTTTTCGGGCATGCAAACACACACATTTTTGTCAATATTTGTCAGACGCTCATTGAGAAAGTATTCAAATGCTTGTCTTCAAGGATCACTCTTGAAAGCGTGTAGATTAATTCTAGAAGAGACAAAAAACGCAATACTGGCTAATTGGTGTAGTAACAAGTTATGAACTGCATTGATGGCCAATGCCAACTGCCTCCTGGTCACAGATTTTATCCACCTGGGTTCTAGTAAAGCCAGTGAACTGCAGCTGAATTCTATTCTACTACCAGGAGTAAATATGCTGAAGAAGACAAGGAACACACTTGATTTTTTCCTCTTGTGTGAGGAACAACTCCAGGCAAATTGTTCTCTACCTTACAAGCAAATTTGGAAGCTAGAGGATCATTAACATTCCCCACAGGTAAACTTTGCAATTTCAGATAATGACAATTTATATTCAGATTATTCATATTTACTTGCTAAATACAGGGAAACATCATTTCTCATTATTTTTCTATTCTGATTTGAAAAAACCCGATCAATTATTTACTCCAGCAAAGAGAAAAATAGTTGGTTCGCAGCAGTGACACCTTGAGCTACTTTTAGTAAGTTAAATAATTGTGATTAAATAAAAGTTGGAAAGATTTGAAGAAACAAAGCCTTACCAAAAAAAAATTTTGAGGAAATAAGTGAATACAAATTTAGCACTCTGGTTAGCTTAAGTAATTTATTTGCTACTTTTAGCAGGACATCCTCAGAATAGCCTCCTCTGTTTTACCTTTACAGCAGAAGACTGGTCAGAACAAGCCTGACTGTGTCAAACGTTTAACATTGAGAGCTATTTAATGGCAGAAAAAGCAACTTTATGACAGTACTTAACAGCATGGGCTGCACACAGAGTGAACCTATTTCCAGAGCATGTTTAGATGTAACGGCTGTACAGTAACTGATTAGTTTGGGCTAAAGAAAATTAGGATTACACTGTTGCAAGGGAAGTATTACAGAAGAGCTTTTGAAAAATCCATGTCAAACATTTTACCATAAATTTACTAAAATAAGTTTGGAAAATGCAATGCAAAGGGAAAGGAGATAAACACTTTCTATTTAGGCTAAAGAACAAAAGCAACACCTTATTTTCAGAGGAAAGGCAATTGCAAGCTTCTGTAATGGTCTGGGGTTAATCCACGAAATCTCTGCTTATCAGCCTGACCAACAGGTTGACCTGATCTTGTTGGCCTTACTTTGAGCAGAGGCTTGGACTAGATGACCTCCCAAGGTCCTAGCTACTTTAAAGAAGGGGCAGAAACCTTGATTTTTACAGTCAGAAATCCTCCATCACATCAAATCTGCCTGATACGTGACACTACAACATTGCTTTACAGTATCTGTTGACAGATGACTCTTTCCTTCTGTGTTGGCAGCAGGAAATAACAGAGGATACAGAAGTCTCCACCTCCCTTCACAGCTTCAGGTACTTCCGCTTTTTTCTACTTCTGCACACACAGACAGAAACACCCTTCAACAGTAATGTAGAAGGCTCATTGATTTTTCTTTTTCAGGTCTGGAGTCTTCCAAGAGTCACAGATCCTCTCCAGAACTGTCTTATAGAAGAGAACTCAATGGAGACATAAGTCCCATTAAAAAAAAAAAAAAATTTGGCCTGTTTGTACTTATCCTCTGTGCTCGTTATGCCAAACTAGATCTAGCTGTAAGAGCAGCAAAGTTAAATTTCAACACTATAAAAGCAAAGATAAAAATAAAATTCTACTAAAATACTTGCTAATATCACTAGTTTTCCACTTAGCATAGTAGAGATTACAGAAATAAGCTATTAGACATCTTGAGCAGCAACTTAAGTGAAGCTTTCGTAATAACGCTCCATCCATTTTCCCATAGACTTCTCTAAAGCCTGTATTCAGCATCTGTCTGGTTCCACATAGCCACAGCTGCTAGCTACTTCATAATTTCTGGGGCACAGCATATAAATTAAGCAGTACAACCCTTAGATAGCAAAGCAGAAATTTTATCTCACTAGTATTGACAGCTAACAGTGATTTTTCTTGTTTAAGAGACACTCTAGGAGTCTGTATTTTATTTCTGTTCCCCATTCAGCTAGTTTAGCTGACCACTGTATCATTTGAACTGAAGTTATCACAAGAAACTAAGCTATATGAAACACATACATGTCTATAGAAGAGTTATCTTCTGTTAGCTACACACTGTCAATGCTGAACCGAATAGTTTTCCTTTAGCTGCATAAAAGCAAAAAAATCTGCATAGTGATTAACGAGCAGGTCCTCTGATTACAGTTCATCACAAAACGAAGAAAAAGTAGCTTTTAGACTTAACATTATCCACATGGAACTAAGGAAACAGTCGCATAGACTGCAGTATAGCACAGCTACTAGTAGTATGATTTCTAGTTCCTCTCTATAAGAAACACAAGCACATGCCCTGAGAAGGCTTATACCCCCCTCATCACATCTTACATAAATTACCTCAGATATTCAACACCTCCTGGTGGCAGCAGTGATAAAACCTCTGCTTGCCTTTGAAACAATAACACTTGTGATGTTTCATGATAAGCTCAGCATAATAATTGATTTCAGCCCCACAGTCCACAAAACAGTATTTTCTAGCTCTATCACACTAATCCTTTTAGCATCCAAAACCCCCCAACCAATCGATATCAAACATAGCAGCTGAAATACTGGTGAAGACCCATAAACAGACAAAGAGACTTTCTTCACTCGAAGCACACTTTTAAGAAAATCAATAATTCATTTTTACTAGAGAACTATGTCGGTGTTTTTTAATAGCCCATAACCTAAACCCCTATCTCCTAAGAATCTTATAAGAAACAAAAACAAGACACCCCATAGCCTTAGCACTGAACACAACAACAGGAGCTGGCTACACGTGTCTTGCGGTCTACCAGTATCAAGTACTTCAATAAATGGTTAAAATCACTTTTTATAGTTAAGTGGAAAGCACTCTCTCTTTACATGTCTGACAAGCATTCAGACTTAGCCTTTTACAATTTACCCATGTATATGTTGTAAGAGCATCTGATTGTATACCATGCCTTCTGCAACGATCCCCCATCATATTTCATCACCTAGATAAAAGTGCATCAATCAGCTCTGCTGAAGATGACTTCTTTAATAAGAAGCAGTGGCAGAGCTCCACAGCAAGGAGGTAGTTCGTTCTATACAGTGTGAATATATATACACACCCCCCCACATACCTTTACAGTGCATTTGCACTATTAATAGCAAGATGGAACTCAACTACACAGGACAGTGTACATGCTGGTATCATACAACAATAAATCTGTATTTGAACCAGACAGAACCATTTACTTTTCCATATAGTTACAGAATACAGGGTTCCAAACAAAACCAGATTTATTTTTCTTCTATAGCCTTTCTTTCCCTCCACTGAAGAAGGACAAGAAGATAAATCTTAAGAAAAGGGCATTTCTAATTGCTATAGCTTTATTTCAAGAAGTCCTAAAGGGAAACTCTTCATATTTTTATTTCTTTTTATGCTGGAAATTCGGAGTAAGCCTCAATGGGTATTAACAAAGAAGTAGTAACACTTGATAAAAACAACACTGTACACTAATCAGAGACAAAAATCTTAATACCACTTGAATGGGATGATAAACCCTGAAGGATCATCATCTGCTATTCATAGGCCTGGCCTTGTGAATACACATTTCTAATACAGTTGAACACATGCGCGCCCCTGCTCTCGTTGGATTTAATGCACCCAATCTAAGGCACAATTATCATCTACTCTGCATGACAACTATTAGGATTTTTTAAAACAAACAAAGGTATATTAGTATCAGCACTGTACCACTGCCTACCCACATCTTTCCACTTCAGTAAGCAAGCCACCAAAACCCTCCTAAGTGAGAGCTTCACAAGGTGCAAGACTGCAGGGAGAAAGAAGGTTCAGCTGGAAGCCATAGTCTCACTAGCTCTAGACACCTCATTACAAACTTCAGAAAATTTGGCACTATTTTCAACAACAGTAGTTGCTGATTAAGTCACCTCCATTTCTTCTACCAAAAAGCTGCAATGAGGGTAAGATGATGGAGCAGAACATCACAGGACCTCTACAGAAGTGGAGGGAGATCAACAGTAGGACATGTATACAGCCTTTGGCTACTACTCACCTCCTGAACTACTTTTCCTTACTGCCATAAGCAGGTCTTTAATAGAAAAATTAAAGCATTAAAGGTAACACAGGGAACATAAAACGATCTCTATTTTCAAAGTAATTAAGGCAACAGCAGTTTGAATGGTATCTTCAGTCAGTATGACACTGCAGTGATTTGCCACCTTGTTAGAGCTGGACCAATTTACCCTGGCTGAGACTCAAGTTTGCGGTAGTTCGGTGTGCGAGAACTTGCCGTACAGCCTTCCTCAAAGACAGTGTAAACTGCCTCCTTTTCAGGAGTACAGCCTTGGGGGGGGGGGGGGGGGGGGGAAGGAATCAATTTTAAAATCATCAAGAGATTTTAGGAAAGCAAAGTTTCATTGTATGTTTAGTCATCCAGCTTCACTGCACTTAACATAGCTTGCCAGTTCCTTCTAACTACTTAAACCCTCATGTTGAAAAACATCTCTGCCTTGGGAAAAGTACCTTCCCAAGGCATTCTGTTGAGAAACTGTTGTACAGCAAGGACTCAATTCCCTCTATCTGCCTCCACCTCAAATTAAAACTAGTAATACTCGTTTTACAAAACTTGTCATGCCTTCCAACCCCATGAACACACAATTGTTTTTATTTGTTTCTTTATAAGTCAATGAATCCTCTCAACTTGTGAGGCAAAGTTCAGTCTCAATGTATCAACAATTTCTAATACAATCATAAGATGTAGATTAACACATCACTGAGTATGATCTCAATTTCTTTACAGAGCTATCTAGAGATGTGTATGCAAACACATGCTTGAAGGTACTTATTTCAGAATACACTGTTACTTTAAACCACATAAGCTTTATTTTTACAGATATCAATTATATTAACTAACATGGAAACAATTATCCTGGCTTTTTTCCCCCCTGTTTTTATTTAAGTGTAATAGCTAGGGCTCTCGGTGAAATCTGTTCCTAGCAAAAACTTGGCTATGTTGCTTGAAAACACGTACAAGCAACTTCATAAAATCAAGAGCCCTGTCTAGGTAGATTGAGTGTACTATCTGCATGCAAACTCTTCAACCAGTCAAGTTAGTGTGTTTAAAAAAAACAAACCTGTAGGAATTTAACCACAGCAAAAAAAAAAAAAAAAAAAGGCCTGATAAGGGTAACATTTCCTTCGTGAGCCTCTTTAAATTCCACCACAATAGAGAAGGGGATATAACTAACAGATTTTTTTTAAAACATCCTTCCAGAAAGGAATAAAAAAACCCAAATCTTCCCCACATTTTAGCACTGAAGTCAATTAAATTTTACAACAACATGCAGAATACAGAGCAAGTTATATGTAAAACATCATTTCTGAATACACTAAAAATTGCAAGGTATTCATGAGTCGAGTGTTGATACACTTATTTCTTGAGCAAGGGTTTTTAACAACACAAAAATACATATTTCAGATAAGAAAGGCAGTTCATTATTTAAATGTGACATTCTCTTCAAGAATTACAGTACTCATGAAACTCCCACCACAACCAAACCATGAAGATTGCTCTCAAACTAGCCTCTTTAAGTGCTCGACTCTGACCACAACATAGTGATGTATGTACTCTGTATTGCACAAGTACTGACAAGTTTAATTTTATTTCTAATACTGCAGAGAGGATAATTCTTTTAGCAATATCTTAAATGAAATGGCACACAGCCACTGATATTTGAATGAAGTGACACACATTTTCCCAAAGGGAGAATTATATTTTCATTTACCAAATTGGAATAAAACTGCTCACCATGAAATTTTTTCTCAGTGTGGTGTCTGTTTTGCTCATTATGACCTGGGATGCCTCAAACTGGCCTTATAACCGATAATATTGACTAAGCTAATAAGACATATCCTGAAAGCTGAAATAATCAGTTGCACATAGAATCCCATCAGTTGAGTGGGATCTCTGGAGATCTACTGACCAAAACTGTTCAAGGCAGGTCCAGGCAACTTGTATCAGTTCTCAGCCACTCCATGGTACAGTAACTACCCAGGGGCTATGGACAAGCTGGGATGCTAAGTGCAAACTTTCTTCATTTGCTTGAATTTTGTCAAAACCAGCCTGAACCTCAAGCTAGGTTGTTGATTTTTTTTGTGTGGTTGTTTTTTTTTTTTTTAGGCACTGTTGATATACACTTAGAAGGAAAGCAGAGAAGAAAGCCTAGGAAATAGTGCTGCTTGCTCACATCTGGTTTGTTCTGTGTTCACCCTGACAACCTAACAGCTCTTCTAAACAACCTTAATAGCTTTAGATTGCCTTAACAGGTGGTAAGGTGGGTTTTGGACAAGGATAGCAACACCTGCAAAGAACAAAGCTTAAATATCTATATTGAAAAGATTACCAGCTATAAGAAAATGGGCAGCAGGCAAAAAAAAAATAAATTCTAAGTTGTAGATACAAACACATAATTATGTTTGAGATTACAAGACCTTAAGTGCAGCAAAATGTAAAACTCTTCTTTCCACATGTTTCCAGATCCCCAGCTACTGGCTGCTGTTTCACAGAACTGTGTACTTACACTCAGAAAAAGGATAACCTAACTCTTGATTATATTACATCTTGAGTTCTTTAAACATGCAACTTCACTAATCCTTTCTCCTAAGACTCTTCTTCTTGGACTAGCACACAACCCATTTAGAATAATGCTGGCAAGGACTCACCTCTAACAGCCCTGCACAGATTTCTGGTTTGCCAGCTTACATGGTAAAAGAAACATTATAAAGATGACAACTACAGTTACTTTTGAGACACATTTCTGTCAAAAAAAATTATACCATTTCCTCATTTTATCTATTCTGCATGAGAAGAGTGACAAATACCAAGCACCAGCTGCAAGCTCATGTATCAGAGTACTTTATTCGTCAAGTCTGATAAGAGTTCCTTGATAGTAAAGGCGGGGGGAGAGATCAAGGGAAAGCAAAGCAATTACTGCAACCGAATTTACATAGTGCTTCCCTTGGTAGAGAGCAAAGCACTGGAAGGAAATATTTTCAAGTGCATCTTGTGAACTTGAGTGACAGTGTCAGGGAGCTAAATTCCACAGGAATGGGATGATCAGTTCTAACATGCTCCTCCGCTGTGGCATGCTTTAATCAACCATTTTTCTGAAGGAAGACAGAGACGCTTGAACTTATACCATTTTTTAATACATATATAAATATATTTTATATTTATAAATAAACAGAACCGTAAGAGACAAATACATTTTTCTTCCTTTTGCTGCAAGCACAAACTTAGCAAAATATTATTTCTGGCTCTTACAGCTAGAAACAGTGGAAGTAAACATGAAATTTAAGTGAAACATAGCAGAACTCTGGGAACAGTGGTATCGGGAATTAGGTAAGTGAAGAATCTGAAGACAGTATTGATAATGTCCAGTTTATTAGAATATTTTTGTCCTCTACTTCTTACCCTCCCAGTTTAGATAAGGCACTGTTTATTAAGATACTTACTGGAAATGGTGGTCTGTTCTCAGAGCTGATAGAAGTAACAAATATTGCAGTTACAGTGTAACTAGAAGAGTTACTGCATTTTAGGATATTCTCCATCCACAGTATTTGATGAATAATAGAAAGTAAGACTGATTCTTAAAAGTCTTTTTTAAAAACGAAAAAGGCAAGTTCTATTCCCATTCCTGCGATAACCAGTTACGCATGTTCCTGGCACATATGTGTATGTTGAAGAAGGAAGAGAATTCACCTTCCAGCATTTGTTATTTATTCACAAAATATTTTACCGCTAATCGGAAGACAAAATTTAGTATCTGACCAAAAAAACCAGCCCACAAATTAATAATCATGTGGAATGCAACAGATGCAATTCTCATTGCAGTGGTACATAAGAGGTTGAGATTTGTTATCCAAAACCTTTTAAAAGCATAAACACATTTGAGGACAAAATATTTTGTAAGTTCATTTCAGTTTTGCCAAACTGTTTTCATCAATAAAAATAAACCAAAAAGACACTGACATTTTTCAAACATGACTGCTCATGATTTCTGAAAGATAGTAAGAACTGATCACATTTTCAGTTTCACTTTAAAAAACACTCAGCACTCAATTAACCTTACACAATCATTTCCAATTTTTCATTTGACCCGATGTATCCCCTCTATCTCACTCTCACACCAAGTTCCGTCAATAGCCACTGAACAAAAATTGCCATAAAGAACTAATTAATGAAAAAAATGAACTAGCATATTCTGTAAGACTTAAACACTATAAATAGCTGCAAATATTTCTTTTCCAAACACATCCCAAGTGATGATATAATTTATATGCTGCGTGACTCCACTTCATAGAAATGTGTATCTGAGGGAACCAACTGCAGACCACACACAAGCTTTCTTCAATCAAGTCTGCATTGTAGTTTCTGAAACCCAATTAGGCATAAGAAGCAATTACCTATTTTTAAGAACAGTATAATTTGTTTCCCCATAACTGAAGAACATAACACATGTAAACAAGGAGCACACTGGCCTGACGGCTGTAAACATTGGCAACTGCGTTAAAATGGAAACCGCAAGAGCATTAACAAGGTAATGCATGACAACAGCATTTAAAATTGTACGCTTCAGATGTGTACAATTTGAGCTGTATCTGTAAAACCTCACAGTTCAGTGCAGGGTTCACATACCTTCATACCTCTGCAGCATTCTTTATCACGCACAACGGCTGCCTCACCTTAAACCAAAGCAGTTTATTCTTAAACTACCTGAAGATTAAGAATTCTTTGCAGTCGTGGATTACTAAACAAGTCTTCATCAAAACCACCAAGCCATCAAGCCCCAGAAGAACAACTGAGAATCAATGTCACTTAAGATGCACATGAGAGCAGGATGGGCACAGGCAAAGTAAGCCTCAAATTAGGAAGAAAACTCAATAAACTGGATGCATTAGGTACATAATGCATCCAGCTGGTCTTCAATTAATAGGTTCACTTCAAAACCTCATTTCTTTTTTTTTTTTACCTGCAGCAGTCCTGAAAAGAAAGGGAACACCATAAAAAGGCAGGGTTAAGATGCAAGAATGAATAAAGATTGCCCAACAGGTCACTATCATCGGGCAGTCCAACATCACTCTGGATGATGATCCAAGGAAACATCAAGATAGTCCAAACACCATCATATTTCTTCAAGTTACAATTCAGGTTCATGAACCATACCATCATTGCTCATCTGTTCAAGTCTTTAGGTCCCCCAGATATTTCTCATCTTCAGTTGGCTTCTCCTTAGCCACTTCTCTTCATATGCCTTTCCTTCCTCTCGGCAAAAGACTACCTTCTCACAATTAATTTGTGTATGAGCACCAGCAATACATCAGTCTCCGCACACAAATCAAGAACAACCTAGCAAAGTAAAGTAAAGGACAAACAGGACAAGGTAGTCTTTCACCTCCTTCTCCTACCATCAGCCCTCACTCACACATACAGTGAAAGATGTGTACAGGATCTCTTCTACTGTCCAGCCTCTTTCAGCTCTGTGTTTATCTAACCACATATAAAGAAAAACATGAAGGAATAAACAGGAAGTAAACTAAGCAGAGGGGCAAAGAAGGCACCAGGCAGAGATTATATACAGATAGTAGGAAAAAAAAAATAATCAGTGAGACAACTAAAACCAAGAAAGACAGACAAGAATAAGGGAGGGACAGGAAAATAGAAGTGAAGACAGAACACAAGAAACATCTTACACACATATTCACTGCAAACATTTTAAACTGGGCATCTCTTAAAAGAAAGCTGCTGCTGTGCTGGTTGGTACTATAGTACTCTTCAAAATAAGATCCAATTGAACATATTAGTTCCAGAGAGTTGAACGTGACATACCACTCAAAGGGATTTGCATTTCTATTAATTTTGAACAAGTTATTACCAGCACACTCATCTAAAAGGAAAACAAATAAGTCCAGTATCAGATGCCATACACAAAAAGCAACTCCAGAGTGTTGTCATACCCCTGCCCCAAAACACACTCCTGGAAACATCTTCACATTATGGACAAGTCATGAAATTTTAACTATTCAAAAGACTTATTCAATTTTTTTCTATTGCCAACATTCCTTTAACCTTCAGGTCACAGGATTGTGGTTTTTTCTTTACCTCTCAAAGCCACCTACACTGAAGACTCTCACTGATGAGTTTTGCTATTTCTTGAGTGGGGAAAATAAGGACATTTGAAGGTAACAAAGGTGTGATAAAACCCAGAAGTGCACATTCAAACCTTGGATTTCAGCTGGTTTACATAAACTGGGGCTCAAGCCTGTGTTTCTTCAGGGGCTGTGCACTGAACATTTTCAAGACCACCATAAAAATAACATTGCATGTTATATATAATGGCTTTCAAACTAGAAACTAAGAAATACTTGCAGCTTCCCCTACAAGGTCCTTTGATTATTCATATGAAATCTAATTTCATATAGCTTTCTGTAAGAGATAATCTAAACATACTTTGAAAATGCCTACTCCTGCATTTTCTCAGCAGAGCCATATCCGAAGGGCCAAAGTTCAGACAACACAGCAGCAGCAGGACCCAAGAAACTTAAATTCCTATTCCTCACTTCCACACTCCTTTCCAAAACAGCAAACAGAAGTCACAAACAGTGAATACAATGTCCCTAGATAACTAAAATTCACACCATGACTATGAACCAAAAAAGGATAGGGAAAAAAAACAATTTTTGTACTTGTTTAGCAACAGGACTGCTTCAAACCAACAAGACAGCAGCTGTTCCCCCCCACCTCCTTTTACACTGTGCTGCATCATTCATTTGCTAGCCTTGCACTTAGTTTTTTCAGACCTTCTGGCAACATGATGTAAGCAGTGCCAAAAAAAAAAGTTATCCACAAAGACTCTGAAGGTTAATCAAAGAACAAAGGTAAAGGAGTACACTAAAAAAAAAATTAATGCTAAGATTGAAGAAATTTATCACAATTTCTGAGCAACAACAGGTCCAAGTGAGGATTCAATAATACAGTAAAGAGAACCTTCCAAATGATTGTTCCCTAAAGTTTTTAAATTTAAACTCCAAATGTCATGAGTTTAACTATTCTGTATGGAGTTACAGTATTCTTTATACCAATAAATTCCCACCTTGTTCTGTAAAGTTCACTTACAAAATCCACTATAGCCCTGGAATAATGCAGCTTTTTTATATGAGGATGTTTCGCATAATATCTGAGGCTTAAATTATATATTCAGAGCGGTACTTCAAAGTCTTCCAGTGTTTGCGCATAGTAAAACAAACAGCTTGACTTTACTGATTTCAACAAAAGTAGGGCCTGCTAATGACTACTGGACTTCACTCCCTTCCCCTGCTCATCTCACCCTTCAATCAATACTGAATTGTAAGTATGTATCCCAGTATCTTAAAACCCCACCAGGCATGCCAAGAGTTCTTGAACCTGCACAGTGATGCCATTAAATACTAGACATTCTCCATTTAAAAAAATAGATTTCCTATATTGTTTTCCTACAATACCTGAAGAATTTCTAGTGCAGTCAAGGGAGCTACCACAGAACAGCTATTTTGATAACTTTTCCTCTGTGGGATACTCTTGAAAATCAGGGTCTAAGAAAACTTAGACAAGAAGCCTTTGGTATATTCCCTTGCACTAAATTCACTGAACTATTTTCACATCTTTTAAAACCAGAACAATACTCTCTATTCTTCCCCAATTTGGAAAGGCTCTGATATTTTTGTAGCCTCCTTCTTAAGCCACCACTCCATAAAGTTTATGATTTACAAATCTGACCACTTAAACTGAGCAGCTCATCTGAATACCTTCATTACTGAGTCTCTATCTAACCACAGTTAGTTCTTAAGCAGGAGAAAACTTCTGTAGTTAGTTCTCCATATAAGGCGGTTGCAAAGGAGATACTGCAATTAGCTACATCTTCACAAGCGGGAAAAGCTGAAGTAGCACAAAGGACTTTTATGACACTAGAAGAACTCTCCCCAAAGCCTCAATTACTTTTTTTTCTTCATGTTTTCCTTGCAGTTTTGCTCTACTTGTACCTTCCAAACAAATTTCGCTTTAGAGAAGAGAAAGATAGAGCCACCTTTTAAATCAGCTAACCCCTTCAAAAACTTGAATACTAATAGCGTTTGCAGTACTTTGCACTATTTTCTCAGTTTGTATTGCATTTAGGCTCTCCTACCTCATGCTTGTCTTTTATTTCAATTGTAAAACTTGCAGATGACAGCATTCACAGACCTTGTGCTGCAGGAACTTAGTCTTCATTATCACTGTACTACCTAGATACAAATGTCATAACACTTTAATTCTGTACAGTGGATACAACCTACTTGTGGCTGCAAGAACAAAGGGGCTTCGCTATGCTCTTGATCTTTCTTACTTGCTTCCTGTGATACACTGCAATTTGTGTTTTATTTATTATTGTAGGCCTTAAGTTTCCATGAAGACAGACAAACAAAAGGAAATACATACTTTGTAAGTCTTTAAACCATGGAATTCCTTCCTGCAGAGGTTTACACAGTTCCAGAAAGTTCAGAAGGCATGAAGAAACGGTCTGGAAACACTCATGGATTTAAAAGCCAATAGAAGCAAATAAATACAATATCATCTTCTGGTGTTGAAGATGCCCTTCCCTGAGTGATAGATCACTAGACCCTGGAATCATATTCCAAGAAGCTTCACTAAATACTTATCCTTTTATTTTTCCTGGGGAACTCATGCTGAACCTTGTATAGGAAACAAGACACTTAGGCCACAGCAGAAAAAAAAGCAGCCAATCTTAAATTAGAAATCACACCCTGGAATATGGTATTAAAAATGTAGAAACCTCTTGTGGAAAAGAAACTAACACCCTGTTGCACGGTTACAGGCATTTGTTGGCAAAGACTTAAAAAGACGCTCCAACAATCCTTTTTTCTATTACTGTCTTAGCTGGTCACGCAACTAGCGGATCTCTTGCAGAACAACTTCACGTTGGTACTTTAATTCACTTAATCTCCTGTGTGTGGCCTTTATTTTGAATTTGTATGCACTGTGGTGCTTAACTGGCACAGTCTGAACTCCCTGAATAATATTGCACTTGAGTTTCTGGCAAGATTAATGGGAAGTAGATTTTTGGAAAACCCTTTAAGCACTTTCTTTGTAAATGGCCACAGGATGCTTAATGGAATAAGAAGCAATTTTCACAAGTCAGCTTTTCTGTGTGGTTTTTACTACTTGGACTTAGAGGTCCGAGATCCTTACATTCTAGAGGTTACATGAGGATTTTGCTTTAGAGTTCACTTTCTGCATACAGAATACTAAAAAAAAAAAATCATTAATAAGAGGTCATATCAAAAATATTTGATTCCTAAACTTCATTTTCAGGAGTTTGCTGCTTTTTTTTTTTTTTCAAAGCACACCAACAGCAACCAGCTCCAAGCAAATTTATTTTACAAAGCTAGTTTGCAATGACATATTGAACTGTGAAATTGCAAGTCTGCAAATATTTTATGATAATCCATCCAAAGAAAACATCTCTGTTCAAATGCTAGGTTTTCAAAGCTTCACCAGGGACGTGCTCCCTCTGACATCAGCCTACTTCCTAACTGACCCAAAAAAAGCAGCAGCAGCGCATCTTAGCCTCTTCACGTGTCTTTCCTTTCCACTCTCCAGGCCTCAGAAAAGATTTTGCATCCCGCTTTACTTACTATTGCACTAATACATTTAAAAGAAAAAAGGTTCAAATCATTAACACCATTTCCTTCCCCTATTAATTGTCCCAGAAATACTGTTAATCATGTTGGGATACATCTTGCCAAGGCAGACACATAAAGAGGGTTTAAAGACCTTTGCATGCTTCTCCTGACAATCCCCTCATTGGGATCAAGAACGGATTGCGAGCACCAGAAATTTCACTGCAGAGTCACAAATCTCAACAAGCAAGAAGTGCAGCTGTGTTGTTACAGTTACCAACATATGCATAAATTTTGCATTCAATAGTGCCTGGAAATCAATTTTAGAACAACCCCCCTATTCACATATGGAAAACACTTTTACAGACAAGAGAGAAAGGACTGATTTTTAGGCAAAAATATAAATACCTGAAGAGCAACTAACTACTGGAATGAATCATTTAAGAGTTTAAGAGTCTGATCTCCTGTGGTTAACTTCATAAGGTCTAGCATCATACAAACCCAATTTGGGATTCCTACACAATTCTCTATCATTCAGCAACAAAGAACCACATCTTGACACCACCCAGTGATAAATTGTATACATCACATGGCATAGCAACTTAACAGAGATACAGAACACATGTAGCTAACAGAATAAAAAAAATAATATAAAAATATTCATGTTTTATCACTTCTACAGCCTTCCAAAAGGCCTTTAAAAATGGAATACTTTTAGACTTACTGCCTCCAGAGGAAAATTAGTTGATTTTAGTTTATATTACATTTAAGAATGCTTTTTATGAACTAATGATCACTTTTACCAGGAGAAAATAAGCAGGCTCCGTACTTTGACAGTAAACTTTCATTTGATTATTACAGCAGAAAATTTCACCCACTGTACCATGTAACACGATAGAATTGTTTCACATGACATAGCAATAGCAGCTGCTGTACAGTCGAGGAAGAAGAGAATTGGAATCCAGTTGCGTAATGAGCTTCTCCCACTAATGAACTTTACAGCCTTCAGAGTTAAACCTCAGTATTGTTGTAAATGTGCAAGTGAACCCAGTATTTATTTTAGTCTCTGTAATTGCTCACACAACAGGGATTTGTAACTTGGAAGAAAAACCCATTGGTGAAGACATTAAGGTGAGCTAATGTTTCCAAAGAAAAACAGGTGCCAAATGCATTCATGATGTAGCTCCAATTTGGATCATTCTGGAGGACCACAGAGTTCAATAAATTACAAGCTGCACAAGTAATTCATCTTGGCTTGAAGCACCAGTCAATCATTACCTCCTGCTAAAGTAGGATTCCTTAAGGCTAATAACATGCTCTTTCTTACCTTCTTCCGCAGTAGCAGAATGTTTACTTACAGGTAGATCATTTTTCACCCGTTTCCAATTTCAGAAATGCAGTCAAGAACCAAAAAAAACCAAAGCTTTCTTTTTTTTCCAGCATTGCACGCCTACTCACCTAGCCATCAATTAAGTCATTTGCAAACAGGATTCAGAAGAACTATAGTTACTGCAAAATGTTGAAACTGCCAATACATTTATAGTGGCAACCACAGAAACCAATAACAGGTGCAATTATTAAGCTTGTATGTATGTTTAAGAATTAAGTGATCTAGCTAGTCATTTTGAGTAATAATAAATACAAATCTAACCTCATTTGCACAAAGCCAAACCTTAATACATCGCTCTCAATCTACTCTCATGACTTTCAGGTGAAAGGTACTCAGGTGAAACCTGAAAGGTTTCAGGTGAAACCACAGCTATTTCTGTGGTTAAGATTGTACAGATGGTACATATCAGAAAAGCCAGGTCTTTGAAGATGTTAGTGGATCTCAGCCCAAACAAGTTCATCAGCAAACTCCCACCAAGCACAGATGAAGCCACAGTTTCATGAGGCGCCTAATTCGATCCAGGGGCTTCCAAGAAGAGGTTGACCTGCTTTCACCATCTCCCTTCTTCCTACAGGAACTCTCATCCTGCTACACAGCAATCCAGATCAACAAAAAGGCTGACCGGTCTAAGATTAAACAAAGATTAAAAGTGTCTAAAAGCTTCCTTTGGGAACTTGACCTGGTCCCAAAGCTCACCTACTGAAGGGAAGCATCAAGAGCCTGCAGCCACTGCACAGGGAGAAGAGGAAAAAGCCCACAGTTTGACAGTTGTTGTGGCCATTTTTAACTCTTGAGGGCAGCCCAATCGTAGCAGTAACTTTGTCAAAGTGGCATGGACTTGTGTTTGTGTGAAAGGGCATTGTTACAGCAAAGGTTCTGAAATTCTTAAACTCTGCATTCAGTTTGTAGCTCTGTCACAGACTTCTGAAGGTCAGGTAAGTGATTTTTATCGTTCCACGCGACAGTGTCCAATTTCTGAGATGATGACCACCACAGCAAAACTAGTTTTACAGACTTCCTCTGTCCACTCATTTGCTGTCACCTTATTTTATCAGGACAGCTGACTGAGCAACTCCACAAAGCAAATTACCTAAATGGTCCACATTAGAGATAACTCATTTTTCCTAAGGTCATTGCTCACAGGGCTGAGCAGACTAGATGGTGTTTAGCTTCTTGAACAGTGTAAAGAGAGCAATGCCTGCTGACTCTTCATGAACTAGTGTATTGCCCCTTACTGAACACCTATACTAGAACATACTTTACAATTAAAATTGTACAGGATAGAACCCTTCCAGTACCAGCTGCAGTATTTAAAATAAAGCTCCCAGGTTATAACACATCTCTGGTCCATCAGCCACAGGGTATATTAAGACTGCATTAGAAATGAATTTTCTTCAGATCATTGTGACCAAATTCAAGTCAATCAGATACAAAATAGTTATTTGTTGAATTAAATAAAGAAATGCATATACTTCCCACCTCCCCCCTCCCCCTCAGTCTATCAGTCCATTTTGCCTATGATTAATCTTCTAGTCATCGCTCACATAGTACAAACCTTGCCATCCCAAGTGGTATCAGTTTAAATTAAAAAAAAAAATCACTAACCTTCTTCCTTTCATTACTGCCTTCTCTTGTATTACATGTTGTCCTGGTTTGGCCTCAGACGGCAACAAAGAACCACGCGGAAGCCGCTCTCTCAGACCAGACCCCGGGATACCCCAGCCTGCTCCCCCGTGGTGACTTCCTCTCCCTCCCCTTCCCCGGCTCCCCCGTGGGCATGGCTCACAGGGGATGGAAAACCCACCCGTGTCTCTGCTAGATCCTGGAGAGAATTAACCCTATCCCCACTAGACCCAGGACATGTGTTTGCTGCATTTGTCTTCTTCAAACTAGAAGAAGCCTAGCATTAAGAACAAGTATCACTTCTTTGAATACAATTATGGAAGGTTTTAAACAGTGACATCTATTTCTGGAGTAGTGAATGCAGAAATCTGGCAGAGCTAACAAGTAACCTTACATCTCTTCCATAGGTACTACTCCAACCCACTCCTCCACCATAACTTTTTCAAGTTTTATCCTCACAGTTTTACTGTAGTAGTATAGGAAGTATCAAGTTCTGTGACATACTTGCTATTATATAGTTAGTCATTAGAAAGACTAAGTAAACATGTTCAGAATTGTTTTGCACAGGACATTTTTCTTCTCTCAGCTTGCCTTCTGCATCCTCTGCATAAATCTGACTACTCAACACTTATGCATTAAAGTAACTTTCCCAAACCTCCCTGGCTCCACAATCCCCTCTGTACAAGCCTGGAGTTACCACAGCATCCAACTCCCTGAGCGGGATCCCTTGTTGTGCAGCTCTGCCAGCCCCCAGCAAGCCACTGGGTGGAGAGAGGAAAGGAGGTAAAACAGGAAGAAGAAAACCCCTCAATCTCTTTTCTACAGTGATTAATATTAAACTTTAATATTTTGACTACAGCTGAGGCAGGGATAATAAACTATTTGCTTTATTCCCTGAAAACATAATAGTTCTGTATCAAGTCACATGCGACCCCTTTCTCTAATCCTCACACTTGAAGAGCAAACATTCATCCTCAAGGAGATCTAGAAGCAGCAGTGAAAAATAAGACTTACAAGTGAAATAAGAATATTTAAGTATGTTTAATTGCTCTTTTCTTCCTTCCCCCCAGCTGAAAAATATTTAATTCAAACCTATTACAAAGAGTAGAACACTTAAGTAGTCTTCAGTGGCTATTTTTGCAACTTGGCTGTTCTGCACATTGCAACAGATAATAGTTATGAATGTTACCTGAGGAACAAAACTGGGGATGGTAGGAGGGCAGGTAAGTTCTTAAGACACTGTCACAAACTCTTCTGTTCTCCTTCCACCTGTGCCTGGCCACACTCACATGAAAATGAGTAAATTTAATATTTAAGCACTACAACATGCAGGCACACATACACATTCACCCTACTGCAGCACATTTTTGCTTATCTTACCTTTTTCCTTCATCTTCTTATCACCAATATCTTTATATTGGCCTCAAATAGTTGAAGTAGCTGAAATAACTGGATAAAACCCCCGCACTTTTCCTTATATAAATGCGGTTTTAAGCATTTCATAATCTTTGGATCTTCCACCTTTATTAGGCAGATCAGCATTACACTTACTAAAGCTTCAGGATGGCTTTGAATATATCCATCCCACCCTTTTTTCCAAAGGGCCAGGCTATTTTATATTGATATGCACTAATTTTCAAAAGACATGTATCGAACCAAGTTTTTCAAGTTGATTAAATAAGAACTAGAGACACCATTTTTGCTGCCCTTTTTAAGACTCAGCCAACGCAGACTGCTTCCCAGGCTAGGCACACAATTAGATTTTGAGAGCACAGGAAGCTGCAGAATCAGAGGAGAACTGGGGATTGTGACTCTCTCAGCCACTTTTGTTTAGGTTGCTGAAAAGATCTAAAGGAAACCATGCTACTATAGCAGACTTTAGGGTGGCTTGAGAATTCGAAGTTTCTTTGGATAAGGGGTGGGGGGAATGTTTGGTTTTAGGTTTTGTTTTGGGGTTTGTGTTGTTGCTGGGTTTTTTTGGTTTTCCCCTCGTTTTTCAGTTCTGTGTCCCTCTTGCTAGTGCTGGTAAGAATCACCACTTCCCAATTACAGGTAGACACAGGCACAGAGGTAAAGCTTCTGTTATTTTCTGGAAATTCATAAATAATACAGTGTTTTTGAAGAGTCATGATGCAATAGCCTTAAGTCTCCATACAAATAAATAATTTATTGCTATGCATATAGAGGAGGAAAGGCATTCCATTCAGTATGTATCCCTTTATAACCTCAGTTAATGGCTTTTGAGATCAGTATTAGAACTGCACAAGAACAGCCCTTTTGCAAAGATGAAAGTCATTTAGGAATGAGTCAAACCTCTTGCAGCATTCCTTAACAAATTACAAGCCTTACTGCAAGGAATGGTAATGCTCCTCTACTTTCAATGAAAAGTGTAAAACCTAATGTAAAATAGAAAAAAGAAAAGGCTCCGACAACAGCATTTACTCAACCACCAGGGGAACTTCCCTTAGCACAAGAAGAACTGAGCAGAGAAAAAGCAATCTAAGATGTTCAGGTATCTTTTAGGTTGTTATATACGCACTTATGGACAGGAATCAAAAGCAGTAAGATCGTATTTGACTACAGAGTACTATGGTTTGTAATTCTCAAGTAGGTCTTCCAGGTGTCTGGTATGTTCCTTAAGATTTGCCTAAGCTTCCTTTCAACCTACTTCACTACATCACTCCTTTATGTTTAGTACTACACTTTTTGTTATTACAATAGATTTGATTATTACAAATCATTAACAAGAGAGTTTCAATTCTATCCTGTTATCATTCTGGAAGAGACATGAAATAGAGAACATGGGACTAGAAAGAACATCCTGAGTCACCAATTCAGTCCTCTAATATTAGGAGCAACCACATCATGTTACTTTCCTTCATAGATCTGAGGAGAAGTAATACACACAAGTATTTATTATGACACTCCAACAGCCTTAGCAGTTTATAGGGGCAGGAGAATGACTACCAGTGTAAATTCCACCCCCATCTGTCTCTACCTTTCACTACCTGGTCTATGCATATTTATTATAAACAGACTTCAAAATGAATAAGCTACTAGATGGTCTCATCTCGGGAATGACTTTGCAAAATGTGAAGCAAAGGTACACGCTCAGCTCTTAAAACCCTATTAGCTTTTATGGCTCTAAAGAAAACTTACTTCTTGGAGTTAAAGCTTTTTCTTCAAAAACGTGATAGTTGAAAGTTCTTTACCCCATAAATAACCTGGCTTCTATAGAAAATAACGTCAGAGACAGAATATCATTAGTCATCAGCAGCATGTTTTCAGTTGTCTTTAAAACAAGATTTTTTAAAAAGCCACTATACCACAATGAAGGAAGAGACCACTCTGGATTGCCCAGTGATTTTCTCTGAAGCTGCATACACACCCTACCCAGTTAAGTCCACATCACCACTGTTCCATGAGACACTGGAGAGACTGTCCTACTGACGACTTTCTTCAAGTCTCCTTTCTCCAAACAAAAATAATGCCTGAAAGTATACAAAGAGTTAAGATTTCCCACACCTTAAGTTCGTATCAACATACTTTTACAGGACAGTTGTTTGGAATCAGCCAACTGTTTTCATTTTGAAAGTACAGAATTATCCTTTTAAAGGCTATTTGACAGACAGAGTTCAGAAAACACACACCACAAAAATCCCACTTCAGTAGCTATAAGACAGCAGGTATCAGCAGGAATCCTTGTATATTTATTAATACAACACAAAAACTGAACATAACTTTTTTCATACGTTTAGAGTTGCTATGCAAGCGTTTTTAAAATTTTGAACGAGGAGAAACTAGGTAAGATTTTCACGATTAAAGGTTTTGTTAGTTTCAACACAAGATTATGTTTATGGAGTTTCTACATATTTATTTCAGAAAGTTAATTAAATAAATCCCACATGCTAAGTAATAAACAGATTTTGATCTTGGTTGAATCAGCAGAAGGGTTTAAAAAAGCCAAAGGAAGTCTCCCATCCTCTTAAAATCATGTCTTATACCTAAAGAATAAGTTTTGCCCTTTAGTTTTTCCAACTAACCTATAGAAGTTTAGACTCAATCTGTAAAAGCTCTATCTTAACAGACAAAGCAGCAAGGTAGATATATTGCTTATTAATTTGCATATATGAACAGTGCCTAGGTATGAGCTGATATGCTATCAGCTCAGTACCATAGAATCTGAACCACTATTACAAGGTTGTAAAGTGCAGTTTTGCTGTTATTTGCAAAACTTTTGTGCACAGGACATTTTAGGACCATGTTCTTTAATGATACTTTATTGACTATTTATGAAAATATGTACTAGAAATGACACTGGATTGCATATTACAAGATACATTTGAATACAGAGGCACTCTGCGAACCAAAATAGCCCTTACCTATAAGAAAAGAATGCACAAATGGGCAAGCTACAAGTGCGCATCAAGTAAGAAAGATGCCTCTATTGACGTGGAAATAGAGGTTCAGAAAGGTGGGGCAAAAAGAGATATGCAGTCAGGGGAAATACATACACAACTTGCCATCCTAGTTGTCAGGTTGTAGCGCAGTACAGCAGGGTTTAAAAGGGAAGGAGTAATGCACAACAGGAAGTTAATAGGAAAAACATGCACCTCAGAAATCCGAGCAAAACTGCACAAGGTCTCTCAAAGCACCAAAAAGCCTTGCTATGTTACTGTGTCCAATAATTACAGTAGTAGCTTTAAACTTGAACAACTGATTTATGTCACATGAAAACCAACTATACAAGCAAAAGTGTTTTGAAAAGGGACTCAGCCACACGCCAGCAATAAGCAGCTAATACCTCTATCAGCATTTTGTATCCCTTTGTTGCCAAAGGACTCCTTTTTCTCCTGGCATTTACTGAGCATCCTGCTAATGAATTGTGAAGAGGTAGCTAGATATACAGAGAGCTCTATTCTCCGGCCTTTTTCAGATCAAGCACAGTAAAGACTTGTTCACTCACAGGATCTTAGAAACCTGTACATAAAAGCAGCAGAGCAGCGCAGAGCCAGAGGGTGCAAATGACCATACTACATTCTCTACTCCAATTATTAAGGAGATATTGTACATTTACTTCCATTCAATTCCTAGTTCTTCATTTAAGCATTTCTATAGCATGCATTTGACTGCACAAATTAAGGTGGTAGATTTTGGTTGATTAGCATAGCTCAGCCATTGCTTTCAAGAGACAAATCATAAGGCAAGATTCTTCAAAAAAAACCAAACCAAAACCACAAGTACTTTCCAGCCTGCTTATCCCCAGCACAAGGAAAAACTGACAGGGCACTTAGTGACTGGTGGAAAATTAATTTGGGTCACTCTACAGTACAGTTGCTATGGCAACTGCATACAAAATGTAGTAGGCACGCTCTTCATCAATGTTAATATAATATCAGCCATTCTTCATGGATTTTTATTTAATGTAAAACAAAGTATGTTTCATAACCAGATATAAATTAAAATAAAGCTTGTATGATCAACTCTTCTCTGTCAAAGAGGAAATGTCACCACCTTTTCTTTGTTGCATACAGCAATCTGTCACATCATCTTAATTTCTTAAGAGACAATTTCCACACCTAAATGTCACATGAAAATAAGAACATTTGACTAGAAGTAGGGTGAAAGGGTCAACTTGAAGGGTTTTTTTCCTGGATGCATGAATTTAATACCTGTGGTGTGGTTTGGTTTTGGTTTTTGTTCGGGTTTGGGTTTTTTGGGTTGTTTTTGTTTGTTTTTGTTGTTGTTTGGTTTTGTTTGGTTTTTTTTTTTTACAGTAAAGCTCTGGGCTAAAAATCAAAACTCAGTATCACCAGCTTAAACCAAAAAAAAAACCTCTGTTGGCTTCACACAATTAAGACACAACTTTATCTGACATCAAAAAGATATACTTTTGACCAGACATGGTGGGAAGTGAATGCCTAGAGCCAAGAGCAGTTTTTACACATACATACAAAACTTCTTAGCTTTTTTTTTCCAGATTATTATTTATTCTAAGGTGAACCTTCATGTCTTCAGAGCCTGCTTTAACTCTTAAAATCTAAATGTAGTTCAGCATTTTAAGACTAGACTTTTCTGTCAGCTACAATTATATCACACAACCAAAAAGGCTTGAGCTATAAAAAGCTTAAGAATCAGTTTGTTTCCTAGACAATGCTAGACTGATTTAGTTTTAGATCTTGCTCCAAAGATAGTACAGTTATATAAATATATGCAACTGAAGAAATCCTTGATGCTACAAAAAACACCACTCCAAAGAACAGAGGACTCCCCTACTGCCCCCAAAAAGATAACCTATTTCCCTCTTTCCCACTAACAATATACTATACAAGTATTCAAACCAGCACAAGACCAAAGCTGGTGTTTTACTTTTCACAGTACTTCTACCCACCATAGCAGACTGGTTAATACAGGCTTTTGCAAAAGTTTACCATCTTTGAAGCCTCCTCTCCAAGAACATAAACAGAAATATCTTGCCCAGAGAAGCTGCGGCTGCCCCATCCCTGGAGGTGTTCAAGGCCAGGCTGGATGGGGCTTTGAGCAACCTGGTCTAGTGGGAGGTGTCCCTGCCCATGGCAGGGGGGTTGGAACTTATTGGTCTTTAAGGTCCCTTCCAACCCAAACCATTCTATGATTCTATAATCAGAACACAGGAATGGTGGATTAGTGGGCAAGATTACAGCAATGACATGGTTTTGTTCAGCATTCTGCTACTTGAAAATGTCATTGCACTGAGGGCAACTATGTTGCTGGATTTTTCACGGGGCCTGAACATGATTTTGGGGTTTGGTAGCTTCCCTCAAGACAAGTTTGTAGAGCATACAGTTGATTGAACCAGACAGATGATTTTAAAAATGGATCTCCACCTTCTCTTGGCTTTTTCCCAGGTAAATTTAGACAAACAAGCAAGCTGGTTTTGAAGTGTAAAGTTAACACATGGCTGAAGTTAATATCAATACTTAGAGCTGAAAAACTATATTTGAAGCTTTGTATTTGACACAACTGTCCCAATCTACAAAAATGAAAAAGGACAAGACTCTATTAGCCTTTAGTGTTACACCAGGCATTAACTTGCCTCTGTATTATAAACCAAGTTCAAAGGTCCTAATCTGGATTAAAAAGGAAGAGTCCAATAGCCATTCAAAATATGCTATTAAGACACAGCTAAATGAAGTGTTAGGGTTTTTTAATTTATTTTAAAGGAGTTGGAACATCCGTACCTCAAATGTTTTTAGTTTCCCAAGTTAAACAATTGATGGGTCTAGTTAGAGCTGCTCCTAGTGTTTCAGGATCAGAAAGCAACTACAAGCTTTTATTTAGTTTCTTTCTTTTTAAGGGCAGATGTCATCTTTTTGGACCAAATAATTTGGTTCTGTAATAGTATCATCACAAAGAACCGCAGACTAGCAGAACTTGGTTTTCAAAGGTAGTGGGGGATATTGTGGTTGGTTGGTGTTTTTTTTTTTTTTTTTTTAAAAAAGGGAAGGTGAGAAGGTGAGAAGGGAAAAGATTTTACAGCTGTATTACAGATCTACCATCACCTGACAAATAGAAACACTATGAAAGACTATAAACAAAAAATAAGGTTTTGGATATTAAATATTAAACAGCTATTATCATCATCCACTGTCCAACATGTATTTGCATCTAAAAAAGGTTTAATTTTTGTGCATTTCTCTTCTTTAAAATTCTTAATGCATCAGTACCCACCTGATAATGAAAAACAGACAGCATAATGCACACAATTTAGAGCTGGAGAGAATCAGGATGTTATTCTATTCCTAAGCCCAATTTTAAATTTAGAATGTCACTCTATCACGCAGAAGCACCCTACTGAAACAAACAAAAGTAGTTTTATGAAAAAATACCCACTTGAAGACAAAAATCTAAGGCATAAAACTAAAGAGGCAAAACAAACTCTATAAACAATTTCTATTGAAATAGATGCCAAGTGTTCATGGCTGATACACTGCACTTAGGTTTTGAATTATTTGGATGACATTTGGGATGAAAAAGGTGTTATTTTATACAATAAGATTATTCTCTAAATGGAGAGCTTTTCCAAGGCTGTTTAATTATTTCATAACCACAAC
Source organism: Numenius arquata (assembly GCF_964106895.1). Lineage (NCBI taxonomy): Eukaryota > Metazoa > Chordata > Aves > Charadriiformes > Scolopacidae > Numenius > Numenius arquata. The sequence goes on from NC_133577.1 coordinate 51,158,904, forward strand.
AGTTTGGCTTTTTAGGTTAAGCAAATAATGCTTTGAGCTCAGAGAAGTTGAGAACACAGTTTCAATTCAATGAGTCTTTATCAGTATGACAAGTTTCTAAACGCACAAAAAGAAGATACTCCCTGGATCTGTCATTATGGGACATTACAGGAAAAAAAAAAAAAAAAACAGAAGACCTTAAAGTTTGCGTTTTGTATTCTCTAACAGTTCCTATCTATTCCTTGTTCAGTGGCTAGAAGATACATAGCTAGCATTTTAAGTTACCTGCATTTTCTACATATGTAACTACAGCCATAAACAGCTAAGAAATCCAGATTCAGGATTTAACTGGAACTAATGAGTTCGGAAATAATGATTTGTGAAACAAAAAGGCCTTTCCTTTTTCTTTCCACCCAACCGTTTTTAGTATTCAGATTTAAAATTCAGGTTAGCTAACCTGGTTCACTGGACACCATTCACAGACACCATTGCTGTCCCATCCCCTAAGTAACCAAAACCCCTGTGCTCTTCAGTGGGGGAGCTTCCCAAATCCTGTTTGTTCAAGCTGTTACGCTTCCACACTGAACCACTGAGGAGTTGAAATTAAATTCAAATCCTCCATGGCAACAGTATAATTTAAGCCTATGTCTATCATATTTTATGTGAACCTTCTTACAATTAAGCAATTTATATAAGAGACCCAGGAAGGGTGCTGCACTCTAAGTTAACAGACACCTTCAGACAAGGAGGAAAAAAGACCTGTCTTCAAATCCTGACAAGTCTTACTCTTGGCACTGGTGAATGGTTCAGCATCTGAGGTGAGTCAGATTAAGACCAGAAGCCCGACATAAGGCAGTTAGGGAACATAAGCATCAGGAATTGAAGTGCTCGGAGACTTCTGGCATATCCAGGGTTTGTGACAGTTGAGCAGAATTTCTTGGTCTAAATTTGAGTTTCAGGCAAAGCTATTAAAAACCCCTAACAAATATCTTAGATATTTCAAACAAAACCAGGGAGATTTTTGTACTGCAGAGAACCAAGGAGAGCAAATGGCAGTTTTTCAAAGGCCTGGTATTACACCTTATAAACACTAATTTGATCAGAGAGGATATTCAGGATGAATAAGCTGTGTTGAAAAACAACTGCAACAATCAAAAGGTTTCAGCTGGAAGCATCATGTATTTTTTGAGCCAATCCCCTCCAGTAGTTCAGAAGACAAAACTGTACAAGGAGCTAATAGAATCCAAACTTAACACTTGGGCCAGAACTCAGTTATCCATCACATTTAATATCTCGGGACAAGTTTAGCATATGCAATGCATCAAATCAGCAAGTTACAACGGATTCCAGCTGATACAAGTTAACAACTTAAGCAGCAAAAGTCTGTCACAAATCTGGTGCATGACTTGTAGCTCAACTGGCTTTGACTTCATTTAAGCAGTGGAAAAAAGAAGTGATATGCAAGCCCTAACGAACATAGTGAGATGTTTCATATTCCACACAATTTTCTTAATATAGCACTTTGAGCACTAGCTGAAATAAAAAAGACTTTGTGCTCAGCACAGTACATTATCTTTTCCATCTTTTAAACTTAAGTTTTTTGGGGATAGGAGATGGTTAATACTTGATCCACCAAGTGTCACGGAACAATTAAGCGCTTAAAATGGGAACAGAGCAAGTGTCTGGTAGGACCATGTTTAAATGAAGCCAGGGTGACTTCCACTATGCTCACCCTATCCCTCAATTTCCAACTGGAACTTCAATAGATACAATGGCATCTGCCCTTACAGCCAGCAGTCTCAAAAGCCTCAAGTTCCTGCATTTTATTACATACTTGTTCGGAAAACTAGCTTGAAAACTTGGAAAGGAATGAATATATTTGTTATATTTACATAATTAGTGACCTTATTAACTTGGCCCTTCAGACATTAAATCCTTATCTATACTCTTCTTCTCCCCAAGTTTATTGCATAAACTACTTAGCATAATTAGAGCTTAGCATAATTGTAACTAACATCATTGTAGTTCACAGCCTGCTTGCACATAGATTAAGGGGTTTCATTCCAGAGGGAACACTGACAATAAAAAGCTAACCTGGACCGACACTTGCCAAGTGGGATACTCAACTTTGAACCAGAGTTCAAATAACTGGCAATTCAGTTTTAAGCCAAGACTTAGCACGTGAATTGCAAAAGCAGATTTCCTACCCCATGGTTTTAAACCATAATACTACTAGACAATATAAATTAGATCTATAAATATATGTTACCAATGCTAATTTCTTTATACAAGCACACATATAAAATGCCATTACATATAAAATCCATCAAGAATAAAAAAAATACTGACACACCTCCTATAAAACACTGGTTTCTACTGTAGCATGTTAATACATTATACCTATCTTGAATAGGGAAAAGAAGATAGGGATAGGGAAATCCCTAGGGATAGGGATAATGATAGGGAAAGAAGAAAGTCACAGCTACTTTGTGGTCAGTGAACCTGACTGTATATATATGAACCTGCCTCAGTTTCACATTGAATTTCACAGCTACAAGCACCTGAAGAAACAAAAGGAATACATCTGGCCAATATTTGGCCAGTGATTAAATACATCTATGTAGGAAGTATTTAAAAAACAAAGGACACTGGCTCTCAATATCAGTCACAACTACAAAATTTGGGCAGTTTAGAGGACCATGCAAAGCTATCTGTGCAAAAAAGCCTCAAATAAAGGTATCACTAAGTTTGTTTATCAAGGGCACATTACAAACTGAATATAATAGTTGTTGATTAACAGGAAAATTCTGATCAATATGTTGACTTAAGAAATGTATAACAAAATAAATTTTTGCATTTGATCCCTTCATTTTAAAACATGCTATTGTTTAAAAAAAAAAAAAGATTGAAGTATACAGTGTTTCTCACATTATTTATACAACTATTTAAGATAGCCCACTTAAGATAAGTGCACAGACTTACTGCCGTAAAAGCACATTAATCCCAGGACTTACAGAAAAATGTCATAATATTAAATTGACTATAGGTAAAATTTCACAGCAGACAGTATCCTGACCATTTTCTTAGTCTCACATGAGAATGAATTGGGACATTTCAAGTAGTTAAGGCTATGCACACGTGTAATAGCTGGCATTTGACACATCCACTCTGTACAATTACTCCATTTAGTAGTCACAGTGTAGTTTAAAGTATTCATAGACTTCTAAAGTGTAAACAGAAGTGCTTAATTTTAGAAACAAAAACTGCAATGCCAGAAAAGACTCTGAAACCAATAATTGTTCATCCCCACACCCCAATCCTATTTTACCCTTTCCTGACAAAACACAGGTTTGCATCACATTAAAAGGTTTACTGGGTAGCATCTGTAACACCAAAGCCCATCATGCATGCTAGAAGCAGCTGGCATAGATACCTTCATCATTAGGATGATGCTTTTCAGGTACCTCTCCAGTAATCCCTGTACACAAGTCCCAAGGAATCACCAAATGTGCTTCCTCTGCATCAAAATAAACTGAAAACTGTGCCCCGAGGCTGCCCCTAACGCATCACAGGCACAAATAGGCATTCAGTCCACTGGACCACTCTGAAATTGGCCAAAGATTTTAAAATAAATCATTAAATCTGTATACTGTAGACACAAGGTCGTCAGGTCTGACTGCTCTGCTCTACAGCTCTCCACCTATTTATCCACGCCACTTGCAAATGGTGACATGGACTCATTAGTGATGGGTCTGGATTCAATCGGTTTCTACCACGTCACTATATGCAGATATAAATAGGACCCTATAAGATACAAATCTAAATTAGGGAAATGGTCATAATCATGCATTTTACCATTACCAATAAGAATGGTTTTATTTCTGCTTTACTCACTAAGAACACAAAAGCTTAATTGGTATTATTTGCACACCGGATTACAATATAATCATGTGATATGTTGTTGTGTTTAGTACTGTTAATCCTAAACATAAAAATTATCAGAACTTCCAGATGATCTTCATGTTCATAATATGCTAAGAATAAAGCAGCTTGATAGTAATAGCACCAAACTGAATACTGCTAAAAGCAGCAGCTGTAGCCCTCCAGCTACAAAAATGCATAAACATTAAGGGGAAAAAGAGCAAGTTACGTGAAAGAAAGTTTGAAATAGCACTTTAGTAATTGTTGGTTTTTCATATTTAAATAAATTGCTTTAGCTAGAAATAACTTTTTGCTGATATTCATCAAGGTCCTCTTTAATCGCCAATATTAATATGCCAGTTTAATAAATGTATAAAGCAAAAATTAGTGTTGGAAAATGTACTCTAAATTCACATTTATAAACACATGGCAGTCAAAGTTTAGGCAACTGCAAACTGCATTTATCTGCTGACTCAAGTGTTTGCCGAGTAGAATATAAATGTATCACACAGGTTGCATTATCACTTAGAACAACATTACAACTTCAACTAAGAAAGTCTTTTCTCATGCAAGAACCCACAAATGTCATTTGTACTTGGTTCTGAGAGGTGAGTAGATCAGCCACCTGTGAAAAAGAAGTCTGAATAAGATAAGAGACCAAACAAAACCAAAAATCTGCTTATACCATATTTGCAGCCTTTGATTACTTGATTTCTCAGGTATTTAGATTAGGTAACAATCTGTGCAGAAGTGAGAACCTGTACTTCCATCTAGAAAACCATCTAGTGGCAATACAGGATTAACAGCTGCTCTTTATTTGCTTCAACATATCACCAGTGTGCAAGACTTCAGTGGCTTGATTAGCCCAACCAGACAGTCATGTTTCTAAATTTGTGTTTGTTGTTTTGGTTTTTCCCCCCCCCCCCCAGGAATTTGTGCTTGATTATAATTCACAAAACCAAGTCTATTAAGTGTAAAATAACAAAACACTCCATTTATCAATCTGGAGTATACTTCTGTATTCTCTAGACACAAGATACCACATCCCATTTGTTTTTCTGCTTAAACTAGGGGACCAAGAGCCGATTTTGCAGCCCTTGTCTATTCAAATAATTGCAAAAATACTGATGCAGCATCTTTCTTTCACATCCTGACTCAAACTTCCATATAAAACACAGGGCTACAATTACAATCCTATCATTCATATGCTATTAAAATTTAACACAAAATATTCACAGTCTACTTATCAACTCTGGAACCACTGAGACCACAGGAATTTCCACTGAATTTGAGAACTTCTGCTTGGGATTCCTGACATAACTGAATACAGCTGTAATACAACAGAGATTCACCGATTTATTTTTTTAAAAATGTCTACTTCAAGTCTAGCTGCTCAGAAAATGCTCAAAAATCTTTATATCCCTCAGTTTTTGAAAAATACCATTTTGGTTCCAAATACCTTGGAGGCTTCACCACAGGTTTTGAGTTCCTTTCCTTCCTTCTTGATGTAATGTACTGAAGAATATTATCATCAGACACTCTTAATTTTCACTAAAACAACACTTATCAATTAGCACCTACTACTGGTATGATATTGATATTCTAGAAAGAAAGTTGTCCAAATAGCCCAAAAAACTATATTAATGTGATTTCAGGTGGTGCAAGCTGAACCTGCTATCACTTGTTCATCCATGTGCTACATTCCTCCTCCCTGCCCAGCACCAGTATTTAGATTCTAAGTGCTTTCAAGGTATAGACATCAAACTGCTCTAGTTTCGCACTGCTGCTAGCACAAAACATGTTCCTTCTTTGTAGTCCCTGCCACCACAGCACGCTTTTCACCCCATCACACCAAGAGAGATAATGCCATTGCACAAGTCCATGCTGCTCACATACATTTCCCCCAGCCCCACTCCCCCATCTCAAAAGAAAAGGACGAGGGTAACAAGGACAATCAAAACCACAAAAAGTCATTCAAAATAGGAAGGTGAGCAAGAAAGACCACACTGTTCACAGTTTTTCCCCAACATGAGGGCACAGGAGCCTTGAAGGAAGCCAAAATCGGACAAAAGATCCTTCTCCACACAGTCCACAGTTGAGGTGTAGGTGCTGCTTATTTCAAAGCAGGATTAGACAATCATACAGAATAGAAGTTTAGCAATAGCTGTCAAAAGCAGATACCACTTGTAACTCAGGAAGCCAGAGGCCACAAATGCTTAGAGTACTTTGGAGCAACCTTACCACCTGCTTACTTGTACTAATAGTCTTTTTGGCAGTGTCCAGAAGTAGGCGCCAGGCAGAAGTGAGTACTGGGACATATGGACCTTGAATCCTATGTTAGTTAATTCACATTGACCTAAAACCACACCCAGAGCCATTTATGAAACACCTGATTTATTTGGTCAAATAAGCCTCTCCTTTGAAAGTATTGGCATCCTCCCACCTGGTAAGATAATCAATCACCGTAAAAGCAAGTATTTGCTACAGTTTTGTATCCCCAGCTGAACTGTATCTACTCCTGAATTAGTTACAGCTGTTACAAAGCTTGCTCTCGGGCACAGAGAGGCAACGAACCATAGGGAAACACGAGAGTACAGAGTAAGTGATGACTAAGACAAAACACCAAGTAAATTAAGTTTCATCATCAGGTAAGACTGTAAGTTCCCACAGATTGTGCTGTACTTTGAGAAGAGGAATGGGAAGTACAAACACATCTAGTCAAAGGCCTTTTTGATAGTACTGCAATATACAGCAAACTTCTCTATGACTATTAGAATAACTTTTTCTTCAAAATATCATAGAACTCCAAAGGAGTTTTCATAACTAAAAGTTCACATCTTCCAACAGATACATTTTAGACTGCCTCAAAAAAGAAAATGCAGATAGCTAAATAATTCTGTAATTCATAAGCTACAAGACATGCTATTCGTTTACAAATATACATCCTCAGGAGGGTGGAGAAGTAGTGTTTTACATTTTTAGATTTTAATGCTAAAGTAACTTAACTTTTATAAATTAAGTTTTAGAATAAAAACCAAGAAGTATCAATGTAACTCTAAAGGTTGACAATGTATTCTTTACCACACGAAAGACACAAATTCTTAAAATTGCCTGGATATTAGGCTCTTCCAAACCCCTATTCAGCAGTCTTGAGGAAAGAAGCATTCTAATACCTTTTAAACCAAAACCAAGTTCATCTACATGCTGAATGAGGTCTTCATAAACTCAAACCTGTGCAATATGAGCACCATATGAAGACCCAGTCCTGCCACACTTCCTGACCCTGGCACAGGTTTCATTGCAAACAAAACTCTGACACCGAGACAGGTTTTGTTCTCCAGCAGAAGAATGGAAATTTGAACACAGCAAATCAAAGCTTTGCTATCAAAGACGATTTTGGTTTTGCAGAACTGGCATAAAGAACAAAAACTTTAAGCTTCCATTTCTGTCAAAACACATTAATATTAAGACAGAGCTCCGAAAGACTTGGAAAACTGACACTTCATAAAAGCAGCTATCATTTTTCACACAAGCATAGATTAAACAAAGAACAGTAGGACTGTGCCAAACAAATTTATCTCTGCAGTACTAATTTCAAATCCACTCGATAGAAAGTGAATGCCAGATTTCACTCCCCCATTCACATTACATAGAAGTAGGTATATAACAAACTTCTAGGTTTGATATATACCTTGCTTTAAAGCCATCTTTGGCTACCTAAAATTGCTTATATATTACATAAATTTCATCAACCTCAGCCACAGCAAGTCAAATTAATTCCAAATCAATGCCAGTTAAATACGTATAAAATTTTCTTTTAATTATTCCCTTTCAGGGTTTGCATTTGCATTCACACATAGGGCAAAGGTTCCACATCACTGCCTCACTGAAGCTATTACATGCTTCCTCTGGGCTGAAAACCCTTCACACCTGAAGTAGCAAAGCCAAGGAAGAGCAGTAGCCAGCTCTTACCCTGCCAAAATGTAGCCCTGACCCCAAATGAGGCCTTTAAGCCACCCACCTCAGGTACACAGCCACCATATCAAGTGGAACTCCCCCCCGCCATCCCCAAGGCAGTGGCCCCACAGCAGGGCCTGAGGTGAACTCCCACCGTCAGCCACCACAGCATCGCTTCTTCTACTTCAAAAGAAACAGCATCTTCTGAATGACATTAAGCCCCCACCCCCCTCCACCCCGAGGCATATTTGCTGTCGAGATTAAGACTCGTTTTCATCACAGAGATGAGAACTACCATAGCTGGGGCCTTTTCCCTGCTGTTGCCACAACAGCAAAGGCCTCCAGGTATCAGAGCAAATCGATTATGCCTTCAGGGCCGTGCGGGAGATAATGCTAGCCCCTTCTCCCCCCAGAAAGTAAAAATAAAGGATTTTTTACCTCAGCACAGCACCGGCTGCAGCTCCTCCAGCAAAGGCCTTCCCTCACAGGCCCTAGTGCAGTGCAACAGCAGCCACAGGGCACCACCCCCAATGGCGGCCTACAACCACCCCCAGTCTGTATAACATCCATTTAAACCTGTGGGTCTGTCCCACCCACCACCTCCACCTGTGAAATTAAAGAGCCTCCTTCGTCCTTCTGCAGCCACCTCTCCACCTTCCCCCCTGGCCAGGTGGGACCAGCAGCTGACGGAGCTCAGTCTGAGGCACATTTTCACTCCCTCCTTGATTAATCTCCTGTTCCTTAATCTCCTGTCTCCAATTCATCTTCCTTGCACCGTTGGCCCGGAGCTTGACAAACTAGTCCAGGTGGAGTTATCTCCAAGGTCAAAAAAAAGCCTATTCCTCCTCCGTGATCTTCTCTAGATGGAGCAGCTCCGTCACTGCGGGAGCAGGGGTTTGATAGGGGACCCCCCCTGCCTGTGGCTGGCAGTTTACTGACGAAATAATTGCTAAAAATGGTACAATCCCTGCATAAATTCCTTATGACTGTACCTGCCAAAGTCAATTCCCCATTCACAATTACATTTCGAGGGTTTTAGCACGCGCGTTATGGATTTCACTTAGCGCTGCTTCAAGTTCTGTGTTATTTGATCAGAATGTATCACAAAGCTTTAAAGCCATGGTAACAACGCTATTAATTTTCTTAAGCAAATCTGTAACCTCAGGAAAATACACTGAATGAAGATACAGCACTAAGAGCAGTCATCTTCTGGGTAAGACTGTAGCCACCTATAAAATTACTGTCATGTGCACACTTTGCTTTCCACGTATGTTGTGTTCTGTTCCCTGGAACTGCCACGCTCGAAACTGGAACTGCCTGACTGACACGTAACAAGTTAATTCAATGTTCTTTTTTCAAGATTACTTTTGGAAAAAGCAGGTCATTACGAGGAGGTGGATATTCAGAATGGTCTGATATTACATCTGTGTTAACACTTCAGTGTTTCGCTGATTTGATGAGCCTTCCACTGCGCTATTCGCATCCATGATTTGTCAGATAAATCAGGCAAAGGTTATCTTCCCCCTGACTGCATCCCAGTTTGTGAACCAGAGGAGAAATCAAAACACACATGCACATTTGAGGGGGGTTGCAATCAAATTTGTTAGGGAAAAAGATACAAATAGTAAAAAAAAAAAAAATCACAAATGCTGTCAGACCAGGTATGCAGTTTTTAATCAGGTAAATTTTCCTGTATTATTTTTACAGTAATGACCCAGCTCCCAATGCTGTTACTTTTCTTATCCTCCTGAGCTTGGTATTACTGTCTCATGCTGCACTTAAAAATAATCTAAAGTAAAATATCCATACATTAACACATCTTAATTGAGCACAACAAAGTGGTGACAGTACAGCTCTGAAAACAGTTAAAGACCTAAATTCAGAAAGCACTATTTTAAGGAGATAGAGCTGTGCTGTTCTGACAACAATCAGAATAATGTACTATGTTAATGTGCAAGGACATTGTCCACAACAGGACATTAAAACATTCCTTTGTTGTATTTGACAGAGCAATATTAATTTTGACTATAGCAAATTAAAAAAACCCAACACCCTACAAGCTGTGTGTATAAATTATTTTAATATTTAAATTAAATGAGAGAAATTTATTATAAGGGCTCATTGTAAGGAAAATTAACTTTTAAATCTGGGCAACAATAAGGTTTTCAATTTCTGTGATGAAAAAAAGAGTTTAACAAGGTAGGTTAGATTGCTAGTCACATTTTCAACAAACAAGAATTTAGCAGATGGCTGGGATGCTGCACTTTTGATGCCATTTCCCTATATGACTAAAACAAGATGTAATGCTAAAGCTAGATCCAGGGGATGAGATACAACAAGATTCGGCCATTTTACTACTGTATGAAAGGTACAGTACCATCTCTGCCTAATTACTTCACAAAATAACAACGAAATAATTAAAATTTCCATCACTGAAATAGCCTCCTTCCTCTACATCAATTCTACCCAGGGATGTATGTAAATATTATTTTCTTCTTTCATACATGAGAAAATAAGGCACAGGGGTAGAATTGCCTCCAAATCCAAATATGGAGCAAAGAAATACAACACAAATAATTTGAAGAAGCTGGGGTCCAGGTCTGGATTGTCCAAATCTAGGTTTAGAAATTACTGCAGATAAGCAAACCCCAATATTAATACTTGCAGTGTTCTGATAATGAAAGCACGAGGTAAGCACGCACACACACATACCCATCACAACAACTTTTGTATAGGGAAACAAACTGCAGTTGAAGTATGAAAATATTTTCTTGAGAGGCAAGGGTTTATAATCTTAGCTGCGATGCACAGCAGAAAGCCTAACATCTTGCAGAATGTCAGGGTATTTGTTGCACAGCAATTTCAGCTATATTGCCAGCTCGATTATCACAGTACAGCGCTGGCAAGTGCAGCATTTTCTGTATGAGACTATCTCGTAGCAGATTTCATGGTTGCTAGGTAGCTGTACAGCTCAAGGGCCCTGAAGGAAGCACAAATACTGCAAATTGGTGGTACCCAATCAACAGTCAATCTGTTTAAGGTCCATTACTTCTCATTACCTTTTAACCATTACTTACTTTCTATTAGTTCAGACAGGATGATTGTAAAAAGGATGGCTGAAAAGGGCCAGCAGAATAGACACTTTTTCAAGCCAATCCTAATTATTTTTGGTGTAATTACACAATCCATCAAAAGATAAATACAATCTTCAGTCCAAACTGGCATTGTGTCTAACTTTGTACTGACCGCTCATGGATATATTTGAAATGTGATGATGGGAAGGAAGGAAGAACAGGGTGTTTCCATTCATATGCAGCCTTCACTATTATTGCAGTATTTAGGACACGCAATACGTGCCTGCATAACCTACCTGTAAAGCCAGCACTGCAAACCTGACACTTTTATATGCTACTCCTAATGAAAAGTCAGGGCAGGATTTAAAATGATCATGTTTTGATAATTGTTTAATTATTAAGAAGTACTTTTCTAGGTCCGTGCGGCCTGAAAGAGATTAGCAGTGTTTCTTGAAGGATGAAATCATCATGATTCTGATTTTCAGAGAGGTGAGCGCTGCAGTATCAAATACAACTGTGTAAGGTTACAAATGTTTATTTGAACTTCACAGAATCATAGAATGGTTCAGGCTGAAAGGGACCTTAAAGAACAATGAGTTCTAACCCCCCTGCCATGGGCAGGGACACCTCCCACTAGACCAGGTTGCTCAAAGCCCCATCCAGCCTGGCCCTGAACACCTCCAGGGATGGGGCAGCCACAGCTTCTCTGGGCAACCTGTTCCAGTGTCTCGCCACCCTCACAGGAAAGAATTTCTTCCTGAGATCTAATCTAAATCTCCCCTCTTTCAGTTTAAAACCGTTTCCCCTCATCCTATCGCTCCACTCCCTGATAAAGAGTCCTTCCCCATCTCTCCTTTCATGCCCAAGATCACAAGTACTCGCTGTCTTCACAGCCCGTGGAATTCGTTCATGCACTTTTTTTGGTTTTGTTTCAATGACTGCACTGTTGTAGCACCTACTACATAATCATAAAATGGCTGCTGCTATTTTGTGCCTGTTATTTGCAAAAGACAGCACAGCTGAGTTTTGATACAACCGCTCTGGCACTGCCAGTTTGTTTTCAGAGTGTCAGTCAAGTTTATCCTTTCATTGGGAGTGGAGAATGGGAGTGGAGGGGGAAAAAAGGGGATCAATTGTATTCCTGTTACAGACTTTTGAGAAAACCAGATGGAAGATACAGTTCCAGGCACTGAGGTCTCACATTGAACCTACCTCACTGTGGTAAAAACCAGCCATCATTAGGGAAGTTGCAGGGAAGAGAGACTCCTTCCCAAAAATAGCTACTAAACTTTGCATGGAAGAAAAAAAACCCACCAGTATTCAAAACCAGGCTGCTCATTAGGCTTATTTACAGGCAACTTTTGATGTCTTTTCTTCGTTTTTTTGTGCACTAGAACCTGCTTAGATTCCTGTTTAAACTCCTTTGTCCTGACACCAATGAAATACTATCTGGGATGCGAGATGCCCAAGCTTCATCATATTGTTAGTTCTGTATTCTGGGAAATCCCCCCACTCCATCCTGAATTTCCCAAGGCTTTAAAACTCCTAAGACCTTTCAATTTGCAGTTTAGTTGCAACTCATATTTTCTATGAGACTTTTTAGTCATTTGGAATTAATACTCAACATATGGGTTGCATTTTGTGTCCATCTGATTCAGTCGTACCTAATGTAAGGTTTAGCTGTTAGAACTTCGTCATCTACTTTTGCTCTTATCTTTTTATAATGTAACTGTTCCATTGTCACAATGATATGAATATTTTAGTATCTAATTGTATGTGCATTTTCATTTATTGATAACACTTTCTGAAGGTGTTACTGGAATTGTGCTCTTCATTCCATGGTATTCTCAGCACAAATAACTTTGCGTGGATCCTCTTTGCAGTCCAATAAAATCTTTAACAAAGATGAAGTCATTTGCAGACACATGACTTAAAGCTTTTCCTTTTTAACCTTCCAAATGAAATTGAATTTTCTCCCTCTCTTCACAAATCATCTACTGCAATATCCCCACTTAAAAAACTTCACCTGTCTTTCAACAGTGTAAAAATGTATTAAAAAAATCCATCTTTTAGTAAATCTGGTTAGTTCCCTAAGAAATTTATGGTTTTAGTGAGAACCACATGCATACACACACGTCAACACAAAATATAATTCCAGATAACAAAATGTTGCCCTGTGATTATGCATCTTGTAAGATTTGAGCAGAAAATGCCAAGCCCAAATTGAGAATGCCATTAGCCCTTCTGCTGCTCCAGTAGCGTGACCTTAATAAAAGTTTGCTCATGTTTGAATTCACAGCTGCTGATTGACACTGTAAGTGACATAGAAGAGGCAGGTCCCAAGAGAGTGTGAATTGGCCCGACTACAGTGGAGCTACACGGATTTCACAAATTATCAGCAGCAAATTATCTTCAACATGAGGAATCATTTTAAATGTAAGCAGATTTAGGAATTGCTCTGCAGAAAGCCGTCTCCTTTATTTATGGCAAAGAGTCTGCGGATTCCAGCTCTTTCATTCCCTCTGTGAATGCAACACATGAGTTATCTGCTGTCAGTGTGAGTGCTCACCAATTAATCTTCAGCTGCAGCCCTCTTCTAGAACATGTCACTGCTGTGATTTTGTTTCCCTCAGATGGCTTTCTTGTTATTATGTTCTCACATTTGGATTTGTATCTTAATTACATGTTAATATTTCTCTACAAGGAAGGGGGTGAATCAATCTCATGAATTAATAGTGAACGGAGTGATAATCCAGGAAGGATAATGCATTGATAGAAGTGCTCTCGTGGGATGTATTTTACAAGATTGAAAACAACAGCTCATAAAGAACTGCACTGATTAGAAGTGATTGGAGGGGCATGTAAGTTGAGGATGAGCAGAACAGATCAAAGAAGGTAAAGTATATTTTAACTGAAATAGGAGGCACATTAATTTATATGAAATTTTTAAAAAGTGAAAAATGCAAGTGAGGCCATTAAAAACTACTTAAACTGATTAACAATACTTATGGATGCACCTTTTTCCATACACAGAATCCTGTTGCGTTTACTTTGGCATATGCTAGAGGTGATGTAAAGGGTCACTTCTGTTGCAGATTACTTAAGAAGGCTCTTCCAAAATTTATTGTCTGCTACTAGATAACTTCCCTTCTTCTTTCCACCCTGGAAGAATCATATTCAGGGCTAAACTGAACTGCAAAGTAGTTAGAAAAAATATGGTAGGAAAAACAAAAAATAAAACAGAGTAAATAGGCAAAAACCCACATACTCACAGTTGAATTTTCCTGTCATTTGACACATGTAAATAAGCTTCCATTTCAAATAGATACAGAACAAATAATCAAACTGGCAAAAAAACTTTGCCTAAATACTGTACTGATTTCATAGATTTTTTTATATTGTTGAAAAAATTATGGAAGTTTTAGTTTCACTTTTTTTACCAGATCAAAACTTCTCAGCATTGGTTTTCCCTTGTGTTTCCATAAAAGGCAAAGATTGTCCTAGAAGCTTTGGTAAATTAAGGAGGAACTGGCAGATGGTTTATGAATACGAGCAGTTTTGAAAAACAAGCCTCATTGCAAATTTACTTTCAAGCAACTGCTCCCAACTCCGATTAATCTTCTACGAGAAATAGGGAGATAATGCTTTCATGCTTTTTATTCCAAATATGGCTAATAAAAGAGAGAGAGAAAAAGAGACTTAGAACCAAGCACTCTAAATAAAAAGTGTATCTCTTAGGTAAAAAACGATAATGTATTTGTAAAGAAATCTGAAAACATCCCATAATCATTAGGAGCAAGGAAAAAAATCAAATGGGAACAAAATGTGTAATGGAAAACAGTTAATACCATCATTATGGTTGTAAGTCTATTATTATACGTGCTTAGAATTATCTCTGAAAAGGAAGAGATGAGGCAACACAGAATTTCAGCTTATGTGTTGTTGGAATCCAAATTTGTTTTAGATATATGATATTTCAACATTGTCTCATCAAAACCTGTTATGTGAGAGAAGACTTAGCTCTTTTTCTTAAGATCTTGCCTTTCAGATTTAAAGGGAATTTATCTCTGACTTTAATCTCCCCCTCCATTCAAATAACAATCATTTTCCATAACTTAATAACCTAAAAGCATCCAAAGCACCAACACTGTGATTTTCCTAAAGAGATTTTCAGATTTTAGCTAGAAATACATCAATCAAAACTAGAGTTTGCTTCAATGGCCCTGGTATCATGTTTCTAGCTACTTATTACTGATACAGAAATGTTTTTTCCATAATGAGCTTTCTATTGATATTGGTCCAACGTCTCTTCTCAGTATTTGCATTTTTTAAAACAATAATGAATGATAGCAGCAAAGGCAGAAAAGAAAAAAATTATCTATTAATTGTTCTTGTTATAGCTTGAGTTTAAAGGGGGGGAAGGGGAAGGGATCAGAAGACAATGTGAAAACATTTTGTCCAAATCCCTCACAGCTGCAGCTCAGTTTGCCCCTTTCCGTTATATAAAATCTATACAGTTAAACTCCTAGCACATAAAAGAACTTTAAGATGTTTAAAATGAGATGTCATCTGTGGTGTCTGTGCACTCTCATTTTCTTCATACTTTAAAATAGTTCCACAGTCTTTTCCAGATTGAAAGTACCACATTTTCACCTGACAGCAATATAATAGGATTATTAAAGAATTTTTAATTATTAAATCCTTCATATATCTTAATATCCTCCTCATTTTTCACATCAAATAATGACAACTCAGCTTTTAATACATGATTCTTCCATGGAATTATAAAAGAACAACAAAATCCCTTGACATAAAAATGAAGGATCCAAAGAAGTGGTTTGAAGAAAACCCCCGAACTAACAGGTTTCTTGTGTGTGCAAACAATACAGTTGCTGGAAGTCTCACAAATAAGAAGTCTTTAAATGGACTATTTTGGTTGCTGTGTATTCATGTTCTTGTTACTATTCTCAGAACAAAATATTAGACATAGAATATTGCCCAGTATCCCAGGAGTTTGTGAAAAATGAGAATTCAATTATATTATTCTAGTGCCAGCCAGCAAGAAGAAATACAAGCTGAAAGTAACTGAAATTAATACCAGAGGGAAACCAAAGCACTAAGTACTGTGACAAATTGTAAACTTTAAATCAACAGAATGTATGTAAATAGGAGCTGGGCTCCAAAGGCCTCTCAATCCTTTGCTGCTTCTTTCAAAACCCCAGCCAAAGTTCTGGTCTCTCATTTAAACTGGATACATATGCAGGAAAGTTAAGAAGCCATCAGAGACTTACCATCATCATCATCAACTGTAGCCTAATTACTGAGTTGCATAGAGAACTACATTCCATTTCCAAAGCCTTCATTCCTGGAGTCCTCTTTTTTTTCCATGATTTAGAGTTTTTACATCTCTTTTGCTGACCAACTTCATTATATCCCTCGAGTGTTATTTGGGCTCAGACTATAGCATTTCTAGCCCAGCTAGAAATAGGAAGTTTGAATTAAGCATATTTTAGAAGTAATTTTAATGGTGCCAGCAAACAGTTTTTCTGTCTTTTGGAAAGTGTTTTCCCCTCATGCTCAATTTATCCATATATTATCTAAGACATTTGCTTATAGTACTCACTCTCCTTGTATACTGAAGTTTTCTTAGAGTACCATAAGACCCCGCTTAATGCCGTGATCACTAATGGCATACATTTTACATGAATAGTAATTGGGGAAACATCATGCAAGTTTGGATTTTGTAAGATTCTTGTTATAGAGTCTGCGATGCAGCTTTAATATTTTATCCGTCCTCTTAATTCAGTGATTTGGGAGAATTAAAAAAAAAAACAAATGACAATCCATGTACTTTTTTCTTTCTTGTATCCAAGGGTTTAGAAAATAAATCAGGTAGGATCTGAAAGTGCTAACAGTATATGGGGTGGGGGGAAAGAAAACGTTGAGACAATCTTTTGATTCCTGGCATGTATTCACATTCACAACACGTGAAACTGGAATATGAAGTACTGTTTCTGGGAGAAGCCATGTTACACCCAAATTAGAAAACTAACCCATAAAAAGCATCACTCCCCACCACGCAGGTGGTCTGTTTTCCCTGGGCCACAGAGCCCGTGCGCAGGAAATCCCCTTTTCCCCACCCTGAGAATCCCGCCTCCACCAGAGGGCAATGCTGCCACTAAGAAGCCAGCTGATTCCTAAAACCACCAAACTTCACCCCATCAAAACACTTGGAAAAATTCCACGAGTCACCAGAGAGAGAGGGAAACCCGGATCTAGCAGTAAGTTTTAGACTGGTTTTTGAATGGGGAATATAGAACTGATGGGCAGAACCCTGCCCAGAATAAAGGGATAAAGCTGCAAGACAGAGTAGAAATTGAAGAGAAGGAAGCACGTCTTATCCAGAATATTTTACCTTTGTTGAAAACAAAGATGAACATACTTGAGAGAAGAAGTCTAATTCAAATACTGGCAGCCTACCATCACTCAAGACATCAGTGGGATGTGAAGCTTTTCATCTCACTAAGCTTTGGTTGCTTCACTCTACTTCCTATCAACAACGTCCAAAAAAGTCATTACCGCCTGCCAGAGAAGCTACAAATTAGTTGATAGTCTTAATACAGATTTTATTTAGAGAGACAGAGAGAGTAATACAACTTTGCAGCCCCAAGCTGGCACTCTTCTTGGCAGCTGTGAATGGACCTGATAAATACAGAAAGCAACCCACCTCCATTAACACAGAAATTGTTCAAGCTTGCAGGAATTGTGGCAAAAGATGAAGCACACAAGATTCTCTTCACCAGCTACAGCAACATAAGAAATCTCGCAATGAAAACCCAGCAAGCTTGGAACGGAGTCGGTGGCTTTTATTTAACTTCTCCACACCTCCAGGACAGTGGCTCTGAAAGGCTGGAGTTAAATCCCAAATGGACAGGCTGAAGCTGCCTTGTCAATAGAACAGCATCAACTTCAGCAGCTCAAAATCAGGTGTGAAAGTGCTAATGGCAGTTTTCATCGCAGCTCAGCTTCTCAGACTTTAAAAACCTCTCAGTTCTTTCCTCTCCACTTATAAAACAGAAGAAATGTTTACAGATTATTTTTTTTTCATGGAGAAGTGGCTGTTTAGCAATGAGGATTTCAAAACATTAAGCCAAAGTTTTGTTTTATTCTCTAATCTAGACTACATTAGGAGCCACAAGCATTTTAACTTTCAGTTTACTAAAGACTTCCCAGATTCACAGGTGACCCTTTCTAGCCTTCCATTGGTCTAATGGGTCAGGAAAATTTAAGAGCCTTAAATGTTTATTTTAAAATTTGCTATGTGTATCATCAGAAAATTGCTGCCGTGTAACAGAGCATACCTACTACTGTAAAACTAATTAGAAAATCTTTAAATTAGTCTCCTGACAAACATGCATTCTGAGGTACAAGAGAATGGCCCTGGAAGCCAGCCAGCTGAAGGAGAGCACCCTTTCCTTACAATGTTTGTATTCAAGATTTATTAAGTAGAGGGCTGCGTGTGTTATGAATAATGAATTGTGGCATTCCCAGTTCCTACGTCCCTGCCGCTGCTCAGTGATTACTCCTGTAACAATCCTAATCAAGCTGGATCCTCTTCACATGCTTCTCAGATGAGTCTGTTCTTTGCGACAGAGAACAACGGGGTCAAGGCATTGCCCTGGTCTTGGAGGACACGCTTTTACAAGGTTGAATCCAAAAGGTCATACATTTCAAGAATTCAGTAGGGCTACCCTGATACTTCTTACAGCAGACTTAACATCTCATTTTGGACCGGCAACTCATATCCTACGTAATGACAAAACAAAAAAAACCCCACCCAGTCACACTTTCTTCACAGGTTTTTGTTTTCCAGTGTCCTAAAACCCTTTAATTTTACTGAATATTGAGTCTGAAGGAAACCTCTCTGGAAAATACAAGGAAACTCAATAAAAAACTAAACTTAAAAGTGTAGTGGAGCTACACTCAAAAGCTTAGTGAAGAGAAAAAAAAGTTATCTGGAAAGAAGTGAACATGAAGGGACTGATACTTTAAAGGAATTTAAAAAGACAAAAACAGGACAAGGGTAACCTGTGTACAAAATGAATTGAAACTGAAAGGAGCCTCTTGGCCTGGAAGTTTGTAACTGGTTCTTGTAATGATTCTCTGCTGGGGTAGGGCTCTGCACCAGCGTTTTTGTCAGTTACTGTCTCTAATGCTTAGTTACAGCTAAG
Source organism: Numenius arquata (assembly GCF_964106895.1). Lineage (NCBI taxonomy): Eukaryota > Metazoa > Chordata > Aves > Charadriiformes > Scolopacidae > Numenius > Numenius arquata. Next base: position 51,178,066 of record NC_133577.1, read on the forward strand.
CATTTGTAGATCAATAAATCACAAGTTTCCATGAAGAATTTAAGCTTGCAACTTACTAGGCATGAAAGACCTTTCATTTTATAAAATTAAAGCAATTACTTAGTTACTGCATTGTATATTACAACATACAAAAGCGTAACATAAATTCTTAGCCCCAGTTCATTAGAGCTCTGCAGAGCATAACCAGTTACAGAAGTTCAGGCCCTTGATGGTTGGATGCAAATCTGTGCAATTAATGAAAATAAGACCTGGAGGCTGTATGGTGCCAGAAAGATATGGTTAATTTACAGTTCTGATTCTGCTCCTTACCTCTTCTCTTCGATTTAATGTATTTCTCAGGTGAATTTTTCCATATTTAGAGATCTGGTCATCTAAATTATACATCTTTCATTCATTCATTCATCTATCTGTCCCTCTGTCTATTTCAACATATTGTGTGAAATTTTACATATTAATTGGGGTTTAGAACACCCCTGTGCTAGCCATGTTTGAACAACCCAAGCCTTCGGAGGGGAGCAGAGAATTCAGGATCCAATGCAATTTTTGTAGAAGTGACCAACGTACATAGGGCACTGGCTGAAATGTTAATTTGGGGTTAACATTAACAGCTCGGTGTAGAGGTGCTCATTTCTTGCCTCATTCCCCCTTGGTTTTACAGGGACTTGCAGTGACTTTCCTCTCCTGAAAACCGGTGTTAAGATATATCAGAGTGGGCACCCACAATAAGGAAATGATTTTGAAATGTAGATCAATGCAATTATTAAAATAGAATGTGGCCAGCGATAGGTCATTAGCGGTTTAAAATACCTAAGTATATTTCTGTGGTTAATAAATACGCTCTTAGGGTCAAGGGGTTGAAGCTGATACTTAAGATGCTGAACATGTTCCGTCTCTGCAGCAGTGTCCAATAGGTGGGTTTCTATTAAATAAAAGGTTGCACCCACTCATCCTGTTACAGGTAGTAACAGAATCAGTGTATCTGCATCACTCCTCCACCTTCTCTATAAACAACTGACATTTATCTGACATACATAAAGTATAAAGATCTATGAAATCTGACACAATTTTGCTGTTGTAAAAACAGACCAGCCTAAAAAAAGCAAAGCAAATATACATATACACATGAATTCATTGAATTGAAATGTAAATTTAATAACACAATCGGGCAAGCGATCAATATTCTCCCATTTTCCCAAGATTAAAAAAAAAAAAAAAGGCTACCCGTATAGCATTATTCTGAACAGTCAGGGAACTTCTGATCTAAATAGCTGTCATCAGATACTTGTCACGTAATAAAAACTATGAATATTTTGATACTGAAATCAAAACTGCAATTATACTTTTAACTATGACTCATTGCTGATTTAGATTGTTGTGATTAAGTATGTTTCTTTATGCATACAAATTATGTTTTCCGTTTGCAGATTGTGTGAGAATTGGGACATCCTGGGACATTATTGCTGCGAAGTGCTTGGACTTTGTGAGTAATGTTCCTGGAAAACACTTTGGTTGCTTCTTGAAATCTTTCATTATTTCTGAAACAAATTTGAGAGTTTGGAAGTCTTTATATATATAAAAAAAAAATGTATAGGCAATGGCTGTATATTCTCATCTACTCATAAATATTTATTTTTTAAAAGAAAATTTTGGTAATCACAGTGAATTACTTCCCTGGGCAAAAAGTTCCATGTGGGTGGTTGAATGAGTGAAAAACAATTTTTGTGGAGGAAATAAATCGAGAATAAGTGGTTTCACAACTGTTCTTAAACTGGTACTACCCATCATACTCAAAGGAAACACAATTTAAATAAATACTGCAGAGCAACACAAATATAGTAACTTACATAAACAAATCAACACAAGCAGACTGCTATTACCAGACTGAATGCAAACGACTCATTTTATAAAGAAAGGTTGCTGCTATGGGTAATTGACCATTACCTATACTTAAATAAAGAGGGACTGAGTTACAAAGATATTCGATAGCATTCCTCCTATTTATTCACCTACCTACTACTGAAAAGAATTAAATCTTAGGCACCCATTAAGATTTAGGTACTTTATAAATCTTCCTGGTCCTCTCAGCAAGTTGTTGGCACAATACGTATCATCTGGTGAGACCCCACCTGGAGCACTGCGTCCAGCTCTGGAGCCCTCAGCACAGGAAGGACACAGACCTGTTGGAACGGGTCCAGCGGAGGGCCACGAAGATGATCAGAGGGCTGGAGCACCTCTGCTATGAGGACAGGCTCAGAGAGCTGGGGTTGTTCAGCCTGGAGAAGAAGAGGCTCTGGGGAGACTTTATGGCCCCTTCCAGTACCTAAAGGGGCTACAGGAGAGATGGGGAGGGACTCTTGATCAGCAAGTGGAGCGATAGGACGAGGGATAATGGTTTTAAACTGAAAGAGGGAGATTTAGACCAGATATTAGGAAGAAATTCTTTCCTGTGAGGGTGGTGAGACACTGGAACAGGTTCCCCAGAGAAGCTGTGGCTGCCCCATCCCTGGAGGTGTTCAAGGTCAGGCTGGATGAGGCTTTGAGCAACCTGGCCTGGTGGGAGGTGTCCCTGCCCATGGCAGGGGGTTGGAACTGGATGATCCAACCCAATCTGTTCTATGATTCTATGATTAGGGTTGCTCTTGGAGTTCTTTTTTATTTTACGTCACACATGGTAAAAAGAAAGAAACAATGCCGGCAGCACTAGTCCAGAAAGACACACTCTCAAGAGTGTGTGCGCCAGAGCAGTGGTGCCTTTTGGATGTCCTGGTCAAGTCACCGGACTGTCTTGTCACAGGCATAGCTTTAAAATATCTCCTGTTCATGCCCATTTAGCAATGGTGTCGACCACCCAGAGGAGCAGTGAGTGATCGTAAGACCACAGAAGAGCCTGGGATTACACCTCGTCCTGATGTGTGTGACACACACCGCCAAGATGTTAGGCAGAGGTTGCAGAGAAGGGATCATGAGGTGGCTGTTTAAAGCCGTGGGCTTATCAGCAACCAGAAGGAAAGCACTCAGGCAATGAGGAACCGAGAGGCCTGCCTGCCGGGCTAGGAAGATGTCCTGCAGGGTACAGGGCAGAGGGCACATGGCACTGGCCTCCCACATCTCCCCTTACAACCAAAGCCTGAAAATCAATGGCCATATCCAGCGGTAAAACAACTCAACTAAGCAGCTTAATTCCACACCACAGCCCTCTGAGCCTGGCAGTACCGAGGCACGCTCAGCTAGAGAGAGGAGTTCTCTTCAGACTCTCTACGAGAAGAAATGAAGTGTTTCTCATTCTCACCTGTGACAAAGGAGGCTCAACTATTCCCTTCGAGTGACTTTCTGCAAGAGCTTTGGTTCTCAAGTACTCATCCGTACAAACATGCATCCTAATCTGTGTTTGTCACCGTTATTTTTAATACGCAAGCCAATTATAGTTAGCTTTAAATAGAGAAGCTTAATGAGAAAATCTATCCCATAATTAAAAGGGAAAAGAATCAAGAACTTCCTGCCAACATTAACTCCACTGATTTTACAGCAAGGTTTGCCTACTCTTTTCTTCCATCTCTATATTTAAATTTTTGTGGGTTTTTTTCCTCCTAATTAAAAAAAAACCCTCTAAGATATTTACTGAGGATTTCTTGAGCTCAAGTTTTCTATGTAGAAATTTTTGCAACTTTTTCCAATACTAATTTAAGTCTTTACATATTCCTTTCAAAACCTCAGTCTTGTAACAAGGGAAATTATGTTTCTACACTGGCAAGAGCCCAATTACACATTCTAAATATTGCACGTGGTTAAAGTATAGCAGCCCATCTTAAATTCACTGGCTGTCCGTTTATTAAGATTAAATATACATTTAAAGTAGAAAATTGTTTCTTCTTTGGCTATCTAAGTAAAGATCTATTTCACACACTTCTCTGTTCCAGATACAAAACTGTCATTATCTCAAGACTTCTATTTTGTATTAATATAGCCCTGTCAGCAAGCCAGAATGTTTAGTGTGCACTGCTCCTGTGTAGGCGTATTAATGAAGAATTGCCTGCCATTGCACAACATGTTAAATTCCAGCTTTTCCATATGGTAAGATACCATGTCAAAAAGGTTTCAGGGCAGTGTTTTTTTACGCTCCATGTCATCTAGCCAAGCTCTTTGCAATTGGAGACCCATGCAAAAATGTCACATGCAATAATTTGTATAGTTGTTCAAAATTTCTCGCCACATTTTCTGTTAAGCTCCTTCTTGATTGATTTAGGAAAAAAAACCCCAAAAGTGGAGATTAGAATTGGCTAAAAGAGTAAACTTCAAGTCTCCAGCTAAAAATAGATACTTAAAATAAAGTTTACAGTTAAAAATATATATCAACCCATAGAAATAATGAAAGGATAAGACGTGAAATGGAATTGTAAGTGAAATTTCATGACATTCTACTTTAGAAGTACTGAAATGCACCCAGTTAGCCAGCGCAAAGCAGCCACTGGACTTCCCATGGGACTGGAAAGTAGAACATCTCTGATGCACGCAAGATTTACCCAACATCCTACACAAGGAGGCTGTTGTTCACATCCCTGGCTTTACTGAGGCAGAATGAGAAATGTACCCCAAATCTCAGCTGGGTCCTACGTTCAGAGTTCACAAGCAAGGCTCAAGAAAATGCTGTAATCTGATTATTCCTTACTTAGTCAAAAGTTGTCATGTATCCCAAAAAAAGGTTTTGGTTATTGACAAGTGGCTTTCGCGAACCTAATGCCTTTAATGCAAAGCTGACTCTACTGTCACCAGCTTTAGAGTCATGAACTGTTAAGCACGGCGATACAGGTTGTTTCAGCAGACTTCATGGCTAAAACGATTTTTATTTTAAATGAAAGCTGAGATGGAGAACAGAAAATGGGGAGAATAAAAGACAACTGTTGACTTTGTAAAAAAGCAATCTGATCCGGATTTTTTGTGGAATAATTCGAGCATGATTGCTCCAGTTCAGATAACCATTACTTCTAGCACCTTTAAAAGCTTTCGGTGCATATTGCATGACTACAAGTTCCCTTGTAGTCAGAGAAGTCACTCAAACTCTTGTCAAAACAAGAGTGTTTATTTCAAACTAATATTTTCCAGTCAAGATGAATCCTCTTCAAAAAAAAAAAAAAAAGAAAAAAAACCCCCTGAAACAAAACAAAATCAAATTATTTGCTAAGTTATATAAACAGTTTTAGATTCATTTTGCTTTCACACATTAAAAATAGATGATTTTGACTGATATGACATTACAAAAAAGAATTACTTAATTATGTAGAATATGAATTAAAGCTAATAAGATTCAATTACAGAAAACATGTTTACAGCATTTACTTGAGCTTGCTACCACACAAGCTGTTCTACTTCTTAACTACTCTGAAAAATATAACATCAAGACAGTCATTTCAACAGAATTTGTCCTATTACGGTCTCAACTTTGTGTGTTCTACTGAACTGAATGAACTGGAGTCACAGTTTTGAGTAGAGAGAGACAAGAAAAGCATGTCATTTTAATGATGCAAAATATGATACGATTGAAGCTTCTGGCCACCCCTAAAAAGAATTTTTTTCTTCTGAACTTGGCACTTACACATTGTCCCCTTCCTATTTGTTCAATGTTGCTGCAAAACCCTTTTGCTACTTTGTCTTTCGGGTCATCCTTTCCCTCAGCTGGATGCAACTTCCCTGGAGAATGTTACTAGGAAAAGGTCTCAGATCATTTAAGGAATGTGTAAACTTTTGGTCTAAGCACTAAAAACTCCTTGCAGGCCTGAGAAATCACAGCTATTTTGAGGCCAGTTTGACAGCACAGATTAATTTTGAAGTTCATCCCCTGACTTTTACCTATGACAATGGCTGACTATGAATCTACTATACCAATATAGCTATTTCTGGCCAGAAATACAAGTGAATATTCAAGGACTACATCTTAATTTCATAGTTAAATTTGCGTTGGTTGCAGTTTCTTCAGAAAACATGTAGAAGTGCTTGTTCATGACACAATGAGTGGGGAACTATATCTAAGTTAAACTGCAGTTAAACGACTTCTCAGCACCACACACATTGGGCAAAGGTTGAATCTGAGAAACGAGAACAGATTTTCAGCAGTTACGCTATGCCATCTGTCCTTTAAGATCTTGTTCTAGCTGTTTTTCAGTCTCCTAGGAGGAGATCACTAAGATGGATATCAAGATATCGAGAAATAATCTCTCTCTCTCCATCCTTTTATATACCTTTCTTCCCTTCTTTCCTCCCTTCCTTTTCTTCCTCTTTTCACCCGTGTTTTCCCCCTTTTTGCTTTCCCACAGCTGTATAACCATCACAGCAGCAACTGGAAGGCAACATAAACGCACCTGAGGTAGCTTTAAATAAGAGACACAGAGCACGCAGGGACCGACACATCAACAGAAACCGATGCAGGCTGCTTAACTCGGACTGTACGGCTGAGACGCAGCTCCTGCACATCGGATTGGGGACTGTCCTAGGGGAACTTGTCACACCCGCCTGTCCTCCAGCCTGATGCCCAGAAAGCTGTCTGCTGCGGCGGCGGCTCCTCACAGGTACCTGCCGCTGCTCCGTGCCTTGCGCCAGAACTCCTTGCCCAGGTCTCTTTGTTCTTCTGACCCCTCCTCTGATTTCAAACCGCTACCCTCAAGCTGTGCAGAACTGAGTTTGCTCAGCAAAAACTGCGATTAATCAGGGTAGGGGTTTTGCTAGTAGTCTGCACCTATTTAAAATGAGGGCATTCGTTGTACATAATCCGAGGAGCCTGCTTGGACCCACTAATGGTAATTACACAATATGAAAAAACATACTCCAAATATATACATGGAGAGAATATTTTCTAATTTTTTAACATCCTGATGGATTACAGTAATTATACATTTAACTGGTCAACATCACCTAAATGATAGAGCTTTATTCAGAGGAATAAATGGAACCAGCAATTATATCAAAGCTATATTTGGTTCCATCCGATATGCTGTTATCACATGAAAATTTTGCCTATTTTCTGTGATTTCTTAAATCAGTGGCATGCTTTTCTCCATATTAGATCATCTGTGAACTGTTTTTTAGAAACATAAACCAAACTGGTTTCGTCAGCAAATGTGTGTAGTGAAGACTGGAGATGAATTCCAGGCACTACTTGCAAAAAGACACATACATCCATGTGGATTTCCTGAAATGAGCAAAATCAAGGGAAAACATCCAGATTCCTGAGACACTCTGAGCTCCGCATTGTAGCGGATAATTAAAATACAGAAAATAGAAGGTGAAGGAGTTGAGGTAGTATCATTATAGCATTAGACTTACCAGGGTTTGGCTATAACAGTATTAGTTTTTAAAATGCCATGGCGTGTGCAAACTATTTCTTTTGTTTCAGTTTGTCTGAACTAGAAAGAAGTCTCTCTTTCACTAAGCTTTTGTCTGACTTTGTTATTCTATATGACATCTAGAACTGACTGATTGCTAAGCATCTAATATTTTGTCTCCAGGTAAAGATAAGGAGTATCAGACTGGGGCTGTAAACGGGATGGGAGAAGGCAGTACAGATAATTGTATTTTTGCTGAGCTGTTTGCTGACACTGTTGTACTGTTTTTCCAATACATATATATTTTACTAACTACATTATACTGAAGATGTACATTCTAATGAAATAAAGTCAGCTATAAAGGACAACAACTACCTGTAATGTCCCATCTGATCTGTATTCTTATAGTCACAAAAACATTGAAGAAAAGGAATAATACAATCACAGGATAATCATAAAATCAGTCATGACCTTTTTTGTCAATAGCTACATTTTTTTTTCTGTGTGATCTCTAATCTCATCTCCCATAAAATGATGCAATCTGATGCACATATCATAGGGTTTCATTTTCCAATAGTGGATCCTAGCTGACTGTTGATGAATTAGTATATAAATAACTCATGTTCATGTTTCCCCAATTAGCAGAAGCTAATGCGTTGCTTTCCTTCCATTCAGAACTCACCTTAAATCCACATAAAACAGTTTATTTTTTTTTTTAAATCAAGAAAATAATGTATCTGATTGCAACATTTTACAACATGACACATGTTGCCGCATCAACACGTAAATGCTAATTTATATTTCTGTTCAATGCCAGCATAATGAAAGCAGATCAGATTTTGAGATTTCTATTGTTTAGAATACTTTGTGTTCTGATTAAAAGCAGATGATAACACTACCAAAAAAGCAGGAAAATTCCAATAACATTTTTATTCAATATCTCTCAAATATTATTATGTCACCTTCAGGTGAGACAGATGATATCTGCATTGAAACCTGTTTATTTCCTCTTTAAAAGCATAACAGATACTTAACCTTTCATTTCCTTAATAAGCTGAATTGACCATACAGAAATATAATTTTCACTTTGCAGATTGGTCCAGTGAGCATGACACCAGGGAAAAATACATCACATATTGTCTAAAAGTTATTTCTTCTACTATCAGCATCAGCTAGTTAAAAACCAGTGTTTTACAAAATACCTTGCTCTACCTAAAACAATCTCTTTTGCATTTCTTTCTAGAAAAAGAATCACTTCTAACAGAATTTGTCTTGGAAAAATTGTTTTCAACCTGCTACTTAGTATTCCATTTAGAAATCTCAAACTTGTTTTGAGAGTATTGCCACAATTATCATTAAAAAAAAAAAAGGCAACAAAAAGCAAAATTTTCTCACCAGGGATGAACAAAATCAGATTTCTGTCCTATGGGAAATGTCACAGATTCATTTGTTTTTATCCCAAATTGCCATGATAATGTCTATGTTTTTGATAATAAATGGAAAAGTATTTCAAGTAAGCCCTGTTGCCGATAATATTTCCACCAAGATACAGCTTTAAAGTCATATCCAAAATAAGAAATCCTATTAAAAAAAAAATTCCCATTTATTTCCAAATTCTATGTTCTATTTCAGACTATATAGAGTATTTATATAAATGCTAATGTGAAGAAAAAACCACAGTTTTGCTAATCTGAACTAAAATTCACAGTATTTCTAGTGCATTTAGTTTCACTTTTCTGTAAACAATGTCCGTGCAACCTGATCAATATTACTTTTTGCTTTTTATGCATTAATCTGATCGGTTTCTAACATCATTGCCTTACACATATTTTTAAATGATCCTGTGGATTTTTATCTTTAATTTCACAAAAGACTGTCAGAGTTGTATAAATCCCAAATGTTGGATAAAAGCTTTTTTCCTGACTGGCTTTACTATTTAGGGCTGCTGAAGGTCAACCTCTCTCTCCAACTGCCTGACTCAGGTCTAGTACGGAGTAACAGGATTTCCCAAAGATGCGGTGGGCAACCGAACAGATCCGTGCAAAGGGAAGAACCTTCCTGGTTTTAGGCATTACCTTCCAGACCTTGTTGATCAAAGTATTATCCTTGAATAATTAATACTTGGATTAAAACCAATGACATTTCAAAGTGACAATGAAGCAACCTGAGGAGTGTATTTAATTGAGAAATCACATCCCAAGAGTATTCAAGTCACTAAGCCATTCTTTCTATGTTATAATAATTAACCACATCCCCTGTCATTTTTTACTGTTTATGATACAACTGAGATTTCTTCCATGCATATCCTTATTGATTGGCAAGTCTGTCCCTGGAACAAATCGGTTCTTCCCAGGAGTTTGCTTTGTGAACATCAATTTTGTCATGCATTTCTATTCCTGTTCTAAGAAAATATTTAACTTATCTGCATTTTTAATTCATGTGACATTATTTTCATTATCCTAATTAAAAGGATGGGATTTAAAGAAAGAGGCATAACGCTTGTGCTTTGAGGATCATTGCAGTCCACCACTATGATAAATTGTTTATAATGATTACAGAGTTCATTTGTTCATTTTCAAAGTTCAAAGTTCCAGCTTCAAGAACAATTTTAACCCACTTTTCAGATGGCCCAGACATTCTAGGTAGAAATGACTAGGATTAAGGAAGAGAAGATTACAGACATTTAGAGCCTACTCTTTTTAAAAGCATGAAAAAAGCCTGATGTCACAAAGGCACATCAGTGGGAAAAGGAACAGGTTGCTTTTGTCCTCCCATTGCCTCTCTCAAGCTGTGCATTTTTCCCAGTGGGAATAGAGAGCAGATTGGCTCAGGTGCTCAGAACATTAAAGAAAATAAATTAACACTCAGCATGTGGAAATACACTAAATGTATTTGTTTGGACCCGCAAGATAGACTTCTTATGTGATAATACATCAAAGTCCTGCACATTAATCCTGTTATTTTCCTGATTTTATTAAAGGACCTCCTTGCACCTATTATTATCTATTCAATTTTGGTGCCTTGCTCAGGCCAGATTTGCTAGCTCGTGATGCAAGATTTTTTAACCCCACAAAAAAGCACTGGAATAGCCACAATCACATAAGAATTAAAAAAAAAAAACAAACAACCACCAACCAACACCAACTTTAGGTGCATTGTCTACTTCTTGTGGGAGAACGCAGTAAGCTCCACTTCAACAGAATTTCAGCCACTGGAGAGGGTACTAGTGGCAAACCTTTTTGCGTGTACCAGACGCCTTGAAATGTCAGAGAAAATAGACACTGAGCTTTGTAAAGGCGAGCCCGTGCTACGTGGGTGGTATCTTTGGTGGAATATCTCCGAGGGTCTGTGAGGATACAGGCAGCTCACAGAGAGGCAGAGCATTGTATCCTCCATGCAGTTTGCTTGCGGGACCTCAGGTAATCTTGGCACAATATGAAAATAGGACTAAAATTATTTCTGATATGATATAATTACACATGAGGGACTTCCTCATGTGTAACTATAAAAAATAAAAAAATCTTTTCCTTTTAAATGAGGCTTTAACAAAAATTGATCAGATTGTTATAATCTCATTGTTAACCTGTACCTTTTTTATCTGTCTCAGAAGGACCTTTAACCTGTGTTTTTTGTTCCAGTACTACAACAGTAAAGATAACAAGCTTTTATATAAAATTGTGACTTGATTTTATAAAGGTTATAAACAAATCCATCATCAGCTGAAACCAACCAAATGTAGAAAGTCAGCAACTTGATAAAAACCAAGTATAAGATTTAAAATAACTGAGGTTGACTAAAACGTAAGACAATAGATATAAGTGCTCACCATTTGCAGTTTACAACTTACGTTAACGAACTTGACCTGTTTACAAGAGCAGTTAGGTATCTACTTCATAGAATCCCAGGTTGGAAGGGACCTCAAGGATCATCTGATCCAACCTTTCTTGGTAAAAGCATGGTCTAGACAAGATGGGCCAGCGCCTCGTCCAGCTGAATCTTAAGTGTGTCCAATGTTGGGGAATCCACCACTTCCCTGGGGAGATTATGCCAATGGCTGATTGCTCTCATTGTAAAAAATTTTCCTCTTGTGTCCAACTGTAATCTCCCCAGAAGTAACTTGTACCCATTACCCCCGTCTTTTCCATGTGACCCCTTGTAAAAAGGGAGTCTCCACCTTCTTTGTAATCACCCTTTAAATACTGGAACACGCAAGCCAGAGCCTGGGCAAGATCTAGAAGACTACAAAACCCTGGGGGTGCAAGCAAAAAGTACTGGTGCCCACATTATCCTTGCTTCCATTTAATCAGTTAGAGAAAAGGACACAGCCAGAAATATATGTATAATAGATTGTAGAGAGCTTTGCAGTCCCTGTGTTCTGTGAAAAAAAACTTAAGTTACATTCTTTCATAGAACTGAAATCCAGAAAACTCACTATTGGTTTTTTCCTCTAACTTGTGATGTACTGTAATTTTAGACTAAAAAGAAATGCAAGAAAGATGAAGAAAAAAAAAAATCACTGATTTTTTTTTGCTGTAGAATGGTGCTTAGCAAAAGAGACAATGTAGCTGTGATACAGTGAAATTTGCTAATACTAATTTACATACCAAGGTTAAAACTCAAGTCTTGTTTTTAGAATGAAGTGAACCTAATCATTGTTGTTTGTGTACTTTTTACTACAGCTTTTCTTTTGTACATCTAATTAAATGTCAACAACCAATGAATTGGTCATTATGAAGAGATAATTGACCACTATAGCTAGTTCACTTTCCCTTAGGGATGAGAGAGATACCATATTTTATGAAGGTTGATTGTCTCACGTTAATGGTCATTTCAATTTAATATTTCTTTAAATGGTATCTTCATTTTCCATTTGTGCAGCTAGCAGAGTTTTACTCTGTTTTAATATCTAAAAGAAATTAAACACCAACCTGCAGTGCCACAGACACATATCAAGGGAAAACGGCCAAACACGTCTAATTGGAAAGCAGAAAAAGCCATAGTTAAAAAAAGTTTTTTGTTGAGATAAAGGTCAATGAAGTTGTAATAGAAGCCAACAAAGCTGTAATATATTTATGACTTGGCAGTTGGCTCAAGTGAATTGGGGCAGACCCAGAGGCTCCAGCTGAAACCATAATTATTAGAAAAGATACATGCCTGCTCTGCAGCTGAAGTGTTTGCATTTTCATATGGTATTTATACTCTTCTCTCAATCTCAACATTATAGTAATTTCAAAAAACAAAGCAACCTTTCTTTTTTTAAACAAAAAAAAGTTTTTTTCTGTTTTCTATAAAAAAAAGTGTAATTCTTGTTTTTATCCCCTGCTGTTTCTTAGCTATTGCTTATTTTGCAGAAAAAGATGATCATTTAATCTTTGTTTTCAAGCAACATGAAGTCCTGCTCTTTTACTAACATTTGGCCTTTTCTCAATGAACCATGTCCTCAGAGTTCAACAAAGAGGCCACTAATAAAAGCCCAAAGCCAGTTATAGATTGCCACACCTTCCTGTCTGCAGAACACACATTAATTTATAGCATTTATTTTCTACTCTGACATTAAAAGGCTGAAATTACAGTCTAAGGGACAAAAAAAGATTAAGATATAGATAATATCTTCAAGAGGAGAGAGCAATTTGGTTTATCTTTCCTCATATTAACTTACTTTAAAATAACATCGATGTACCACGTTTGTAAATAAGCTTGAGAAAGCAGACAAAAAAGAAACGTTATTTGGTAAACTGATTGTTCTGGTCACTGTAAAAACACACAGTAGGATACAGTTCCTATTGAAATGGTAATAGATAAACAAATGACTAGAGAGGATAGTGAGTGTTGAACAGTTACACAGCTCAGGAAAGCTGAGTTTCATGATTTTAAGTGGAAGCACTGAGGATTCTCAGCAGCTGTATAGACAGCCTTTACAACTGGAAGATTTCTGAGGTACTAAAAATGCATGCATCTTCTGGGAGGCAGGAAAGGATATTAGTGTTCAAGAAGGTGATCAGGGCATCTGTACCGAGTAATTAACTTCGTTAAAGAGAAGAAAAACAAGCAGTTTCTATTTTTCCAGTTAAAAATTGGGAGCAGAACCTTTGCTATGCTCTGGTTTTGCTAACTGACACCCTACAGGGAATCTCTGACCTTAGCAGAGACACGAGGATAACACTGACTTCAGCAATAGTCTTTTCCTACACTCAGAACTTCTGAAGATTTCGAAAGCAGACATGAAGAGTTTTCATCAATAAATAATTCCGATTGATCAATAATTTCATAGCTGATACACAGATTTTGCTGGTAGCACGAAGCCTATGCCCAGTATTGGTAGGGTGACAGACTCAATACTAATTCTGTCCCAGTTTTATACATTTTTAAATTTTTAATATTTCTTCTTCACTCATATCCCAGAGTTATGTGCTGTAAATCTTGACTAGTGCCTGAACAGAAAAAAAATTTATGCTTTACAATTGCTGCAGCGGTATATGATTTCACCTTCATCATCAATGTGCAAATATTAATACGAAGCATGCTTTTTTTAAAGATTATTTCTGGAATTACTTGGCATACGTATAAGTGAACTCAAGAGTTTTCATCAAAATATACTAATCCGGAGGAAAAAACAGATTTTAAGCTATGAGAAAAGTCTGTGTGAGAACCAGAAGAGGATTAAAAGGTGCTGACTTTCTGGGTATACATTAAATCCTCATAATGAGAGGTAAAATACACACATGGGAAACAGAAATTCTGGTCTTGGAAAATGTAGCTGACACCACCACAGAATGATTCTTTTAAAACCTTTATGAACTGTGATGCATGTAGGATATATATGTATCTCCCATCTGCTCCTTGAGATGAAAGCAAATTATCTAGTCAAGAATGGGAAGGAACTATCTGCATCATTGATTTCTTGTGTCTAAACCAGCTAGGCTTTTTCCAGAAAAGCAGGGGCTTTTTTTAGTCTGTGCCTGTTGTTTCCGGGAACCGTGCCAGTACCTCTATACGATATTTTGTGTATCATCCTGGTATAATAGCTTGGCAGTTGCTGATCTTTTTCACAATGTAGATATACCCAGACAATTTTGTAAGCAGAGTCAAATGGTCTCTTGCTTAAATCTTTAGAAGGTATTTAGACATGAATCTCTTGTTTGAAATACCAATGAGCAAAAGAACCTTAATAGCTTTGTATCGTGGACACTTGAACTTACTCTTCAAGCCAGATTTCTGTTTCAGTTCCTGCAGTATAGATCATTAATTATATGAGACAAGAAGCTGTATTTTTAAAAGTGACTTTATCAGGTAAGTTGTAAAAAGTGATAAGTACTCTCTCTAAGAAGGCCTTAAATCAGACGGGAAGCTGATTTAACACAAGCAGGCAGCAAATACAATATTTTTTCATACATCCCTCTTCCTGAAAAATCCGCTATTTGTTTTTGTTCACAATATTTTCAGCAAATGATAAGATACTCCAATTCTGAAAAGCCCTTACGAATGAAGTACAGTAATGTTTTCAGTGCTAATAGTTGGGATACCTCTTCGAAAATTAAGGAAAAAAAAGGAATCGAGGAGGGAACAAATTAATTTGTGAACAGTTCCACATTAAATCAGTCTTTCAAGACTTTATATTCCCTTTAATAGTTCCCTTATTATCAACTTATAAGGCTATAATTTACATCAAGACATTGGGCTCACTAGATTAAAGAAAAGAGTATCTCCTCATCACGTAAAAAAGCACAGAGACTGTTCAAATTATCTGAAGAACACACTCCATTTAATTTTCTCTTACTCTCATTTCTATTGAGCTCAGAGTAACCAAACCACAGTTCATTTCCAGAAGACAGACCTACGACCAAACCACTATGCAGAAGTACACACAGGTATCTATGTCTTTTGTTACAAGAGTCCTTATTTTTCAGCGCAAGTTCTTTAAACTTTTCTTCACATTTTTTTTTGTGGATCTGCCTTTGGAAACCTTTTGACAGGAAGTGACAATATCCTAATTTTGTGCATACATGTGAATTCATTTGCCATCAACAGTGCTCAAACTGTTGATGACTCCTAGTACTCAAAGTCCTCCAGTGGCCAACTTTCCTTACATTACAAACTGCATATAGAAAACCGCTTCTGACGGGGAGCTAGATAGCTTTAGTATCCCTTCATGAAAGAGAGTGACTTCAAAGTCCAGTAAGTGAGACAAATATTAACCCTGATATACAGGTTTTTCTTCAGAATACATCTTTAGCATTGGTCAAAAAAGATCTGAATAATACATTAATTTCCCACAAATAATTGAGGCAAATAAAAATGAACATATATACAATCAAATACCATACTTTGAGAGAAAAATCTTTAATAAAGTAGATTTAAATTAAGGCAGAACCAAATTTTATAGGAACTACCTGGCTCATATCTGCAAAAACCTGTCTTTATTGTAGGATGACAAATCCAGAGGGGGACTTCTTGACTATACTGTCCTACCAGTTGAACATGGACTAAATCATGACATCTTAGGGAATAATACGGGTTTTTTAACAACTTCCTTCTTACTTAGAGCGATGGTGTATGGGATTTCAGCTTCCCTTCTGGCCCTGCACTTTTCCACACAGTTCTGCGCGAGAGGCACTCAGGGCTACTCCTTCCTCCCCTCCTGAGCCAAGTCCTAGCCTGGGACTAATAGAGCATATAATGGTTCTTTATGTGGTTACAATAAGCTACATTTCCACTTTCATAATAAAAATTATTGTGATAATAGCTAACAGTGATGTTTTGGGTACAATTTTAAGAAACAGTAATTCAGTGACACTAAAGTTTGGCTGTATAGCCCTGAAATGACTCAGACTCTAAGTGACAGCTGGATGGCTGTGTGACAGACAAAACTGTAGCTACAGCTTACTTAGACCTGGACCACTGCATTAACTCTAACATGTTTTCTCAAGATGTAGGACCATATCTGGGATGAGACTGATAGAATGAGGGGTAATGGTTTTAAACGGAAAGAGGGGAGATTTAGATTAGATATTAGGAAGAAATTCTTTCCTGTGAGTGAGGGTGGCGAGACACTGGAACAGGTTGCCCAGAGAAGCTGTGGCTGCCCAATCCCCGGAGGTGTTCAAGGCCAGGCTGGATGGGGCTTTGAGCAATCTGGTCTAGTGGGAGGTGTCCCTGCCCATGGCAGGGGGGTTGGATCTCGGTGATCTTTAAGGTCCCTTCCAACCTGAACCATTCCATGATTCCTTCCCATCACATAGCTAACATGAAAGTTTTAAGCAAGGAAGTAAGACGACCAAATTCTGCTGTCAGCTACACCCAGTTAATGTGCTGGTCATTCAAGATGTACAGAATTTGGATATGAAGATGGTTTTATCACTTGCAGGTTTCCCAAAACTACCTCATCTTTTTAGAGAACAGATGCTCAGCCCTGCTGATATATGGCTGAAACATATGGCTGTGGATCTTCAAGTTCGGAAAGATATAAATAAAATATGCATGACTTGAAATAATATCATACAGCACTATATATATCGCTGTCTTAGCAAAAGTCCAAATTAGGATGGCTAAATATTTGTTGAGAAAAAGAGAATATTGTAATATTGTTGTGCCACAGGGAAATAAAGGAGATCATTCAGTATCGGGTGGAATTCCATACCTTGTCTGCCTGCAACTGCCTGGTCCTAAAAAGAACTCAAAAGACGTAAAATCTTGGGTAGCGGTTCACATATCTTAAGAATTGTCAGCAGGGAACATGCCAAAAATCCCAGCTGTCCTAGAAAAGTATTTGTGAATTGCTTCATCAAAATAGTAATTTAGTCCATAGACTAGAAATGAAAAATTATCTTTTTAGATCCAAGTGTATACTAAGAAATAAAGTAAAAGCTATGATTTTTTTTTTTTTACTGAGGTAGATGTTAAAGCAAACAGTGTTTTAGACATAGTTGAATAATGTCCTCGGATGTCACGGTCAATTCAAATTCTTTTTATTAGAAGTAGCTCTGCAGCTGGCTATAGCATCTGTTGGTTAAGCTAACAGGAAAAGTCTGTACGTTTCCTTCAACATCTTAGCACATAACATTAAAAAAAAAAAAATCTATGATACTAACAGGTTTTTCAAATCACAAGATCATATTACATTATCTTGTTTTTTAACAGGACTCAATCAAAATACCTGCCAAGACATCAGCACACCTATGTTCCAGATAGTGAAGTAGTAACTTAGACCTTTCCTTGAAAGAAATGTGTAATGACCTCAATGCATTTTTGGCACTAGGAAAAAATAGCACTGTATTACTTGCTATTTTTGTAGCTAGACATAATTATAACATACACTAGATAAATTATTTCGGGCTTCGAAATCGATCTTCGAAAGCTGACTGCATGTTTAAAGTTTGCCCTTGCATGCTTGAATTTTATTTGATTTAGAGGAAAAGAGAAAGAGGAGGTCTCTGCTCTGATTTTCAGTGTGACCAAGATGGGAAATAAAGAGCTTACTGTTCCTGGGAAACAAGCCCAATGTGTCTGCACCAACAGTTACAAGTAATCAGAGGACACTTGAAATTGGTTGTAGTCAGGTGGAAATTCTTGTTTGCCATAAAATGAGAGGCAGGGTCACATTTATCTACTGCTTTTGTTATTGTGCTTTACCAGTACAAACTCAGCACAACAGTATGCTAATTACATTGAAACACACATATATTTAGTGCTTAGAAAGAACATTTATTACTCTGGAAATGTGACTGGTGTCTCATGGCACCTCTCACATTTGCAAATAAGCGTCAAAAAGCTCATATACTTTTTTGCACTGTAGGAAAGAAGGTATAGATCTTCCCACATTCATGAAGAGAGAGATTAGGAATTTATATACGTTCTCTCAGTTATTATGAATAGTGATTGAATATAAATAGATGTATACTATTATAATTAAGTATAACTTAAAATATTACAAAAAGTAATGTAAATAATGTATTAAAATGATACAGAAAAAATATCACAACAAAACTAAATAAACAGTTTTTGAGGAGAAGGAAAGAATGCTAGATTAGAAAGTCTTGTTTCTTCCCTTGAAGGCTAACTTAATGAAAAAAAGATTAGTCCATCCTTCCATCTTTCATTGCCCTTCAATGTGGGGCAGTGTTAAACTGGGTCAGAATATAACTCTCTTTCCCACTGCATGTTCTGGTTCAGAATCTCAAAAACCCTTAACTGAAACCTCATGAGCAACTTTTGCAAAGACTTTCAAGGACTTTTCAGGAGTCCCTCACTTACCTACCCGTAGTGGATATTTAGGTGACTTATTCTTGACTATAGGATACTTTACTTATTTTTAGAGTCCAGTCAAGAAATCAGAGTCTCCAAGAAAAAATGTTGTCATATACATCTAAAAAAAAGTCTAACATACATTATATTATACTGAACTTACAAGTGTACTAGCAAATTTCTCTAGCCAGAGTACATTTTACAAGTGTAGAAGCCAATTCTACAATGAAATGTGATGACGTAAGTCCCTGCGGCACATGTGATGTTCACATTAAGCATGTGACCCAGGAAGACTCCAAATAGCTTCCAGATTTGTAGCTGTACATCCTTTTTTGATTATGATTCAATGAATCTCACATCAACACTATTTCAGTAATAGCCAACATTGGCAAAAGGTGTCACTTCACAGAAAGCTCTGAAAAAACAGTTTCTATGGGATGAAAAAAAGTTTTTAAACTCCAGAATTTCCCACAGAGTAGGAACTATATTTTGATCACAAGGGCATAAAGAAAACACAAAGATTTTTAAATTTTTTGGCTCTGTTCTAAACCTACGATATGCCGATTCATAAAAGTAAGAAATACAGCTCTGAAATTAGTACATTACTTAGTAAAGGACCAGCAAAAATCTTTAGTTGGTTTCCTTGGCCTACTTCTCACGACCTCCAAAAATATGTCAGCACTTAGAGAACCTACGTAACCTAAACAAAGCTCAGTGGAGCAAGGTGGTAAGGTTTACGGGGTTCTCTCCCACATACCTGAAGCATTATATCTTTGTTCAAATGCTCATTAACAAGGACCGAGTCAAAGCAAAAAAGTATTTAGATGACAGAAGCTAAAGGCATGTATGTGCTGCCTACACAAACTTCTACCATGAGAATGCTCATGTGAGGGTCTTAGCTCCACTGTAAGAGCCGCATTTAAACAAATAACAAAACAAATCACAAAGTAATGCAACTTACAGCAAAAGCTGATATTGATCACCCATAGTCTAGTTGTCAGCAGTGTGGAATAGAGATGCTAACAATGGCAACAGAGCAAAAAAAGATCAGATCCTTAAACTGTGTACTCTGGTGAACCTGGAGTTGCTATCCTACGAGTAGCAGATTTTAGAAAATCCAAACCAAACCATTGACTTAAAAATCTGGTTCATGAAGCTTTTTTAATGACTATTAAAATAACTCTATTTTTAAAGAGTTATTACTTTGGACTCCTTTTTGCACAGGAATATATAAACATCCAGTCCCTTTTAAAGAATGGGAATAATTTGAGCAGTATTTTAATTTGCTTTTCCAGTATATTTATTAATATACAATCACATTTCAGAGCATTTTCTCAATGACTTAGTAGTATCTATCAAACTTCTCACTTCAGATTAAAATCAAAATGCAACAACTTCAAAAGGTACCAAAAAATAATTATATGTCCCAGACAAACCATCTCCTCTCTGACTCAACTTCATCATTTCAATCTTATTTTAAGGTTATATGAGAGAAAGGACACAATTCTTCCCTCTCCTGTGAAGTGTTGGTTTGCTTTACTGCTGAGCCAAGCTCAGATACATACACGAAGAAAACATCATTTACAGATCTAAATCCGATTCTTGATTGTCATCTCTTTTTTTCCCTACACAAGCCTCAGCCATGAGGGTGCTCATGTGAGTTCCTTAAGATCCACTATTAAGTGTTGTGGTTGAATAAATAAATGCATCAATAGTACAGAGTTCTTAAAGGGCAATTAAAAACTCCTACAATTTAGTGCTACTTATGAGAAGTATCTAGCAGTATCCTGCTACGTTCCTGCCCCGAGATACCTGTCAGCATGTTCAAAGGGAAAGATCAGCTTATCGTAAAATTTTGGAAGGAAATCAGTGTGCACCTTGTCAGGCAGGGGGTAAAGAAAGTAATGTTTTTTGAAGAGTATGACATACTTATTACAGGGAGGAAGGCAAGAAGGAGAGAACCTGTGTGCACACTTGAGTGAGTCAGCACAGCAAATATATGAAACTGTAAGTGTTATTGGAGTATTTAGCCTTTTGCATACTAAGGGTCACTGCATTTTATTTGCAGTAATAATACTACAGGATTCCTGGGTATAGCTTGTATCTGAAGTGAAAGAGATTTTTCTACTACTCATTGTTGTGAAAAAATGCTTCTGGTAAAAAAAAAAAAATCAAGTTGGGAATAATTTGACAGTAAGGAATTGCTGATTATTAAAAAGAATTTCTATCTTCTCTCTCCGGTTTGCAGCATTGTACATTTCCCTACATAATCATTCTTTATCAGACAGAACTGAAGTGCCAATAGCACCAAAAGACTTTCTGATGATGATGCATGGCTTGTTATCCAAAATATTGTCTGAATTTATATTGTGAAGAAAAAGAAAGCTCAGGATCTGACTCGGGTAGATAAGTCATACGCATTTCATATGTTGAACATATTGATCAGGGGAACCTTCCCTCTCAGAGAGAGATGGTATCAATATTTTAGCAGACTGCCAGAAGGACAAAGTCCTCTCTTAATGAACAGGTACTTCAGAACACGAGGCTCTATATATAGGTGAACATTTACATAAAGTGGGGAATTTTGACTATCGTTATAGAACAAGCACAGTAATATGAGTGGTAGAGTTTTTTTGAAGCCTTCCTCTCCAGCTTGTCCTCTACCCCCTGGTAGTACTGTTAATAATGAAGAAGTGATTTTAAGTATAGTAATGAAATCTATCATTAATTACAAATTTTGTAGATTATTTACTGAATATTGAAGCCTAAGTTATTTACAATATATGAAAACAAAAGTAATGCGAGTTTAATGTATTCCATAAAAAGATACTTACTTCTGAAATTTTAATTATTTTAAATTGTAATTGCTTCTTAGAAAATTATTAAGGACAACTACTATTTGGGGAACACAAAAATTAGTTGAAACCGTGGTGAGGTCACAGCACATTCTGACGTACAGTAGCTCTACACAAGAGTAACAAAACAAAACAAGGACTCTCACACTCAAGTGAGGAAACATTTTTAAAAGTTCTTGCTCTTCATTTACAGAATCAGTCATTAGAAGATTAGAAGAAAAAGATGAGAATATGGAGTGTGCTGCCTGCTGAGCAGCTTCTAATTCTTCATATAAGCAACACGATGCAAACATCCAAAAAACTACTGAATTTTAAGGAGAAAGACAGCAAGCACAAAGGGTCCATGTAAATCTTATCAGTGCAAAAGTTTAGCAAAATGAGGACAGCATGAAAATTTACACACAGTGAAGGATTTCATTGGTAGCAGGACAGGTTGTAGATGGGTTTATATGCTAAAAGGAAGTTATTTTTCTCCACTGCATTTGTCTAAATCTTTGCAAGTAAGGGAGGAGAAAAAGTCTTCCCTCATTTCATTCCATTTCTCCTAAGACATCCCTTTTCTGGCCTTTTCAGTCTCTTTGTTCCAAGATTACTTCAAATGGGAAGCCAGAACGGAAGGAAAGTCTGTTTAATTAGCACACGGAGCGCAGTGCCATCTTTCCCTGTGCAGAGGCATTTGGGAAGAGGCTCTGGTGTCTTCCAGCACCCGCTCTCAGTTGGCTCAGTCATTTGTGACATGTTTGCCAGTCTCTCTCCTCGATGCTCTGAACAAGTATTGTAGCACTCTGGGGGAAAGTTCAGTATGAATGGGGCAAAAGAACATGCAGAACAATTTCCAACACTTTCCTCAGGAAAGCATTTTATTTTATCTGTTTTCACTTGAAAACAGCAAGATATCCTTCCTCCAGAAAAATATTCCTATCACATGAATTTCATTAGCATAGCCAGGGAGTTCCAACTGGGTACCAAATGGTACAACTTATATTCATGTATGTATTTTTTGCCATATGTCAAGGAGTTGGCTGTGTCTTGAGAATATTATAGTTCTGGCTGATTCAGCACAGTGAACGATCCACAGCCAAACATTCAGAAATATATGCTTAAGGCAAGGAGTAAGGATTTCCATGTCAATCACTTTTATTTGTAAAGATAAAGAAAAATCACTGGCTTCTGAACGTCAGAATCAACTGAAGTTCCCATATGATTTCTTACTTATACAGGATATTAAAAATACATCACATATTACAGAGAAATGCATGATAACTCCACAAACAATTGTGGTTTTATTTGCAGACCTAAATGAAGTTTGTGACTATTTTCCATACATCTAAGATTTAAATTTACTTTGCTAACAAAATTTTTTAAAACATTGACAGGATTTATCTGTCTACAGCATATTGTCTGTAATGTTTTCCCATGATATAAACATTTCCATAGTCTATAAATACCCGAGATCTTTCTTTTTTAGTTCAGGGAAAGCATAGAACTGCAAAACATATCCTAAATATTTCAAAATTGAGCAATGGCATGGAACATAAAATAACAAAACCTTTAGACTGTCTACTATGCTCAGCATATGGTAAGTTAACATGTTTAGTACTTTAGCTATGACAGCATTATAGGAGATATTTCTGAGAAAATAAAGATACAGAAGATGAATCATAAGTTTCTACAAAACGATATCATATTAAAAGTGAGATTTAAGAACAAACTAAAGAAGCAGCATTGGATTCAGTATCTAACATTACCAGAAAAGTGAAATTCCCATGAAGCAGTGCTCTGTCTCCATGGCAACCTTGCAAGGTAGCACAAAAGGGTTCATCTTTATGCAACACAGTTTTATAAAATCTATCATCCTAAATGTGACAGCATTGGGTCTGCTGTGACACCACAATGCATAGGAGTTATTAAATATAACCAATGCCTCGTTTATTACCAGTCAAAGAAGTTACCTTTTAAATGCAAATGTTTAAAATTAAAATGAAGGGTTTAATCAGTAAAGCTCCCCAACCTTAAATTACCATAGGGAGAGTAACAATATCAGCTTTGCCGTCATTGTATTTTAAATATACTTTTAAAATATTAATGCTAAGTTCTATGCTTATTTTTGACAACTCTGACATGACCTTTAAAAGTAAAACTAATAAAAGCAGTATGACCATGGTCTTTTGAAATAAAACCCTATAATCTCAAAGCATGAAAGCTATACTAATAAGTGATTACAAAGGGGATTACAGTGCAACCTAGAGAGTATATCTTTAACAATTCTCAAGACACCCTTTTTTAGCACATAAATATAATTTATTAAACTTAAAACATGGATGAGAGCAAGGTTACCAGGCAGAACTGCATCGAGTTCTCCAGGTTAATTTGATCCAAGTTATTTTCTACAGAATGTCTAATTGTGAATGGCTCTGCCTATTGATTTCTTGCTTGGATCGATAACCTTTTTCCATCTCTGTGACCCACACAGGGAGAATAGAGAAAAAAAGAATTATAATAGATTTCTTGCACAAAGGCTGGTCTCTCTTTCTTTCTTTTTTCCCAGATGCCATTTCTTATTTTGAAAAAAACATACAAAACAAAATCTTCAAGGGAATTAAATGAAATTATGCAAACTATAATGAATTATAAACTTTCAAATAGTGTGTTGAGGTTTTATTTTTCCTAATGCCTTTTTTCCCCCTATTTTTTTTTTCATACAACTTGTAAAAATCTAGAGAAAGATATTTTAAGTGACCTTTAGGATGTCAGAATGTTCTGGCTTAGTCAACGTAAAGAAAACCAAGTAACTTTCTCATGAAATTGCATCAAAAAAAGAACATTTCCTCTTTCTCCCATATTAGGGCATAAGCTTACAAACTCAGGCATGGGCTCAGTAATAGAAATATACATCCTGATGCAGCTTGGTTTCAAAGGTTTGGTTTGTAGGTTAGTGTGACTAACAGGCATGTCTCAAGCAAATGTCTCTTATGTCAGCCATAGAATTCGCATTCTTCAGAAATAACCTGTTCAAGAAAAGCTGGGAGAGCTGGGACTCTTTAGCCTGGAGAAGAGAAGGCTGAGGGGAGACCTTATCAATGCTTATAAGTATCTGAAGGGTGGGTTGAAGGAGGATGGAGCCAGGCTCTTTTCAGTGGTTGCCAGTGAGAGGACGAGGGGCAACGGGCACAAGCTGGAACATAGGAGGTTCCACTCAAATATGAGAAGAAACTTCCTCACAGTGAGGGTGCCAGAGCCCTGGAACAGGCTGCCCAGGGAGGGTGTGGAGTCCCCTTCTTTGGAGATTTTCAAGACCCGCCTGGATGCAGTCCTGAGTAACATGCTCTGACATGCTCTGGGCAATCCTGCTTCGGCAGGGGAGTTGGACTAGATGATCTTTATGGTACCTTCCAATTCTAAAAAAATTCAGTGAAAATTCAGTGAAATAGAACTAGGATTTTTGAGAATAATTAGACTAGGGAAGGCACAGATGTACTTTTTAAATAAATATGGAATATAGTCTTAATAAGGACAGAAAGGAAAGCCAGGATTATCTGAGAAGCCATCTTCTCATCTAAGCACTTTTTGAATGACAAGTGACTTCATTAGGGAGGGAGAAAAAGAAAAAAAAAAAAAGAAATGCCATGTCATGTGTCATAAGCACAAGACAGCACTTTTCCAGCTTTACTACACTCTTTCACAGAACTCTGATGAGAGAAAAGGGACTAATATGACAGTTCAGCCAGCTTCCTGGGACTTACCCCAGCAGGAAAGAAAGCCTAGCATTGCATAAAGTTGGGAAAAGGGCTCTCTGGAACCACTTCACATTACGCTGCCACAAAGAAGGGCCTCCCTCAAGAAGCACTGTTTCCCATTAATCCCTTGATGCAGTAATGGGACATTCAAAGTCACATAATTTGGCATGAGTAACTCAGGCGGCCCCAAATTTGATGGGGGCTGAATTAGAGCGTAGCTCCTAGTAGAATTTATGAAACAGCATAAGGTTTCATAAAATATACCTGTTGGCTCCTTTGCCTTTTTCTTGCCCTCCAATTGCTCACACGAACATAGAGTTTTAAAAATGTGTGGCTAAGATCTCATTCAAAGTGACGAAATGAAAAAAAAGTCTTCAACACAACGTAGAGAAGAACAATATAAAAAGCCTGTAAACGATATCCGCGGCCTTCCAGCCTTTCAAAGGTAATACCTTGAAAGCCTTCCTACCGCTGACCTGACATGCGTAACATCACTGCTAGGATTTCACGTGGAAGCAGCTGTAAATTGGATCGCCAGGATCCACCCACCTTTGTCAAAGAGTTGCTGCTCATACCCCAGAGCAAATCTGAATGGGGAGGATGCAAGTGTCAAATATAGCAGCTTGACTTTGGGTTGCAAGACCTAAAACATATTTTCTTACCCCTATACCTTAAGATTGAACTACTCAGACATCTAAATCACATATTTCTTCTTTTAAAAAACGCATCTCCTTAAAAATAAAGATACCAGTTATTCAGATGAAGATAATAGTTAAAGATTTATAATTTATAGCAACCACACTGGAATGACGTTGAGAACCTGCTTAGCACATCTATGCTTTTCCTCGCATCGTACAACGGAGCCATGTTTGATTGGCTACAACTTTTTTTCAGAAAGACCATGATAAATAGCAAAAATCAACTGTCAGATGATTCTGAGCAATTTTATCCTAACAGCAACATATTCCCAGCTCTGAAAGCAATTTCATCTCAACATTGCCTGTATTAAAACTGTATTTTAAATAATATAGTATTGTATCTTCATCTGCATTCTAATTTGCATATAGTAATTAACAGTAACTGCTTAGTATCTTTGATTAAGAAATTATTTATAATACATGCTGAACTTGACAACTCCCCAGTGTCATCTAATTTATTCTCTACCATAAATTTGTGACTTAGTCTATTTTTGTGACTAGGGTAGTTGTGCGTGCTTTTGCAAATACTATGTAAAAATGGCAATTTTCTTTCTATATATTTCACATACAAAAAAATAAAAAGAAAATTTATAATTATTCTTCCAAAATTCTATAAGATGTCATTAAATCTTGAAAAATAACAAGGCTGAGCTGCCAACCTCATTTTAATCAATAAAAGTTTTGCCATGGACTCAGTGAGGCTCGGATATTGCCCGTACAGAATTTAACTAATGAACAAGATCCCAGCAGATCATTGATTCAAAGTAGAATTAAGGCTACTCCATAAAGCTCAGAGGAAAAATGTCAATACATTTAAAGTTTCGAGGTATCCGAGTTATCTGATTTTAAATTTATTGATTCAATATAAAGTTTCAAAAAGGAATTTATATAAACACAAAGCTAGTGACTGAGTTTTATACTATTTAAACTACTGCTTCATCACATAGATAATACATCAATTTATTATAAACATTTAAAAACCCTACACTTTTCCAGATTATCCCACAGATTAAGCTACATTTTAATGACATAACCTGCCATAGCTCAAAGTCTTTAAGTCTTACATCAAAGCCCAAAGTTAAAAACATTCGTCCAGCAGCTACTGACTATTTCAAGGCATAGATTGAGGGACGTATATTTTTATATATATCTTCATATATTTCATATATATTTTTCAGAGAAGAGAGAATGCACTGTACAAGACAGAAAGGTCATTGCAAAACAATACTGCAAGTAAAAAAACAAAGGCAATATTAAATCAATACAGTACTAGCTATATTGATGATCCTTTTCATTACTATCACTCTGAACACAAAACGAATTTCTACCATATCAGCCTGCCAATAATATCTGTGGGCTGGATGAAGGAGGACAGGTGGGGCTTTTTTCCATTTTTCTGTGAGCAATTCAATGGTAAGAGCAGCGCTCACCATTTACCACATAAGCAAATTAGTAGCTGACATAATACCTGGTTTCAGGGTAGAAGAAACCATGATATCCGTTTCACCATTAGATCCAATACCTTTAAAATAAATAGTAACAGTCCTCCTGTCTCCTCCCTTATAAATTTAGAACAATTAGTTGTTATTCCCAAGAGACGGACAATGAAATATTTTCTCACTGTAAAGATACCGGGTTTCACGTATTTGTGTCCCAGCACCAGCTCTGCCAAAACGTGAATTTACCACAAAGGTAGTAATAGTGCTCGTCAGCAACCCCTGTCTAGTGAGGACTGCTTAGTAGAAAGCTGCCTTTTGAAATTAGTGGTCAATCCTTGACAGTCTCTTTCATCACTTAACCACAACAGACTTACTGACTGATGTATCTTTTCCTACAATTGTACCCCCACCTTCCTGGTCATAGACTCGTCACTCTTAATAACTGAAGAGAGAGAGAGTAGCTACAGGAAAATTTGGCTCTAGTTTTAATAAAGCAGTTAATATAAAATCTGCCAAATTCCATTCTGCATCATGCTTGCAGGTTGAAAACCTGCTCGAGGAAGTGGGAGTATTTCCTGCAGCTGAACAGTAAGACTGGGACATAAGGCACCAGTTGTTTTGTTCCTTCACTCCAAAGAAAACACAGAATAGTAGAACTTCAACAGAAGATTCAAAAGAATTAAAATCATGAAAATAGTAGTCTTTGTCATCTCTGTCCTTATTTCAATATATAAAAAAAGAGTCAAAAAACAATCACTTATTGACCATTAGTTCATATGTGCATTCTTTCTTTAAGAAAACTGAAAACTACACAACGACAAACAGTTTGATAACAAAAGGTGGGTTTGCATACAATAAAGATAGGTATTGGCTGACATTTGATAATATAATCCATATGCAACCCCTCAATGGATTTGTAAGGCATTTTCACCCAATCTAACCTTCTATACTAATAAGTGTTTTCTTAAGGAAAGTATTAAATCATTGTGAGTTGATCTTAAATTCTAGGAACTCACCTTTTTCCATTTGCAGAAGGCTACATTTGGTAGCTAAAAGAGAACCTCAGAATTTTCTTTACAGTATGACGTGCCAAACTACATGCATTGCATCGCACCTCATTCAGCACACTTTAATTTTCACACTTTTATTGACTTTTATAGGAGCAGATGAGTCCTGAACTACTGAGTACTGCAAGGGAAGTAATTTTACGCCCCACATATTCTAGGCTGCTCAAAAACCTTAAATCTTTTCTGAGTGTGTCTCTGTCAGTAGCAATAAAAGACTTGCGTATGCAAGATTATACTGTCCCTCTGTGATTCTGCTGTCTGTGCTGGATCAACCTGTTGCATGGCAGTGGCTCCACTCTCCGTGCTTAAGGAAGGCTCCACGCTACAACCCAGCACTATTCCCAGCTTTGGTGTTAGCTATGATGTAAAGATTTCTCATATTGCCGTAGTCTTCATCTGTTTTGACCTTCCTTCCAGAGTCCCAATAGGCAAGAAAAAAAAGAGGTCAAAGGCCTAATAGACCTCGTTCAGTATTTATACACCAATCAAATGTTAATACAGCTCAAATTTTAATGAGTCACTAAAACCAGGTTAACAGTCTATAGCTGTCATTAAAATGATAGGTATAATTTTTAAAAGCTACTTTGAAATAAAATGCTTTAACAGATGATAATTCAAAGAGAATAAACAAAAGCTAGAAGTTGCCAAAACACAGACAGGGCTATGGCCATGGATGTGTCTCCTTAGCGTTGTCCTGCTCAATGCCAAAATTAAGATGTTTGCAAAATTCACAACGTAAATTGTGGCAACCACAGTTAAGACCTCACCACCTTTGCTCATCCCCTTCTTCCCAGTTACAAGAGTTTCTAGCACTAAAATTCCCCCCCAGCACCCAAAGGCACTTAATATTTTTCCAGGTATTGTAGAACAATCCTGGATGCTAAGCCAAGGGTTGTCAGTTCTGGTGAGCAGCATCTCTCTAGCACTTTGGTTCGATCTCTGTTAGCATTGCAATGCTTAGGTCCCCCTTGTAGAGCTAGCCTTCACTAGAAAAGGGTTTTTTTTTCCTGTAAAATTAATGGTAAGAAAGACTGACTGCCTCTGGATGTATAATTCAATTTGAAGAATCTGAAAAATGTTACTGAAAATCACCCCTGTTTGCCAAAAGGCTGAGAAGCTATTTGCACAAAACCATCGGAAGAATTCTGGGAGATGTCAATAATGACTAGGATAAGTGTTCTTCAGCTTGATAACTAAAGGGAGTTGGCTGATAAATTTTAAACACATTCAGCATGCTGCATTGTGCTCTAGAGCCACTTTATATATATATTGCTCCTGGATTTATACAAAGAGAAGTAGTTCTGAAATAGTGCTACTTCTGTTTCAGATTATTTGACATCTTAATGCATGTAAGCAACGTTTGTGTGTATGTAATGTATGTGTGCCATTTCCTCCTAAATTTTAGCCTTAAAAAAAATAGTGATAGGTTGGAGGTTTTTTTGCTTTTTCTATGTTTAGATATAAAAAATTTAACATCTTTAGGGAGAATATAAATGTTTGGGCATTATATTCAAACACATTACTTCACAGAATAACATATACTCTACTATTCCCTTCTCTTCTATTTTCTTCTACTATTATATTTGAAATTAGATTTGTGCTTCAAGGTCCTTTTAGCTTATAACAATGTGGTTTTGGAATAGGCATCTAGAAGTATACTTAATACCACATGTAAGAGTTAGGTATCTTCATAAAGCTATCCCTAAACGTTTATGTTTTGGAGAGTCAGAGATTGCTTCAACAATTCCTCTTTATTTAAGGCTAAGCTTCACAAAACCTTATGAAAATTGTGGTGGGAATGGACAGAAGCTTGTCTACAAGTCAGTGATGTGAAGGGATGAGGTCGAACTGGGTTTGACTGTTTCAGCTTGCTTACTTTAGAGGCAAACATAGTAAATACTTTCTCCTTTCTTATGTTGTCTTGTGCTTGTTTCTTCCTTATTTTGCCGCCACTATAAACTCTTGGATTATGTGAGAGTGCTCTGCTTAGTTTTGCCCACGCACCTGATCTGGTTGGGCAAATATCAGAGACCTCTGCTTAAGACAAAGGTCTTGGGGTTCTGTCTTTATTAGCCTTCCTCTCTTGGTATATATCTACTTCACAACATCTTCCTCGACTGGTCTGAAAGCACATACACTAAAGTACACACAGCTCTATTTAATTCACTGCATTTGAAAAGATTCTTTGATGATGTACAGGTGATGATCAAATCAAGCCTATAGCCCAAATATTTAATATTACTTTCAGAGATATGAGTTAAAATATAGTAATGAGGGGAGGAGGATGGTTGAAGGAAGCCTTTTTCTCTCAAAAAAAATGTTGTCATGAACTTAACATAAGTAATTTTGTTATCAAATCAATTATGAAAATTGAAGATATGAAAGCGTTGGAGTTGAAATGTCTTTGACAAAAATAAAGCATTGTTGAACTCTGATCATACATCAAAAGTGACAGAAATGCATAAGCAGTGTTCTTCTTTTCAAAGATTAAATGAACAACTAGATAGTTTGCAGTAGGCATGTCTTCCAGGTCTCTCAGACAGTTTTCTCTACGCTCTCAAGCCAAGCAAGGATATTGTGATGCCGAAGGACTGACGTCTGGGTTTTGCACTTCTAAATTGGGGTCCACTCCCACACTGAAGGCACTTTCTGCTTCCCATTCTTCTAAATTTCTCATCCCCTTCCTGACCCTTGCAATATCAATAACAAAGCGGACAGGTGGTTGGTTTTATTTAACTTTGTCTGGGCCTATTGAATATTAGAACAGTCAGTCCTAGGAGAAAATACTTTGCATGAAATAGCTCTGGTGTTTTAAAGCTTTTGGAGCTGTTACCTTACCTTTCTCCTAGCAGCGGGGAGATACAGGCAGTAGAAGAAAAGAATGCAATAATAAAATCTTTTATGCCTATATTTCTATAGCTCTTCAGAGCCTTCCTGGCTTCACTGAGACTTCACAGACAGAGGTAGTTTTCAAATCTGTCTAGAAACAGATTTTAAATGTCAGGCTACTGAAGTTTGCACATGTAATTTCAGCTTTTTAGTGGAAAGTTTTGAACACGGTAACCCAGAACAGGCTGCTCTTACTACCTTGCGCCAGAAGTCACAATCCTCCTACACTGCAAGCATCTCATGGGTCCTACAGCTATTTAATTAGCAAAGTGCTTCACAAAGGAAAGATAAACTCTTGCCCTATAAGGAAAAACACTGTCCTTCAGGAAACAGGAGGGACAAGAGATGCATAAAGTTTTAGTGCAGTTCCAGCCAGCTTTACTGACTCTTTTCACATTCTCTGATGTTTCTGCTTAGCACAAGAAAAAGACTTTCTCTGTCCATACTCACACTACTGTCTTGATCCCTTGATCATAGGGAAACTGAACTCCTTCAGTGCATGATAGTTAAGTGCACCTGTAATCCAATTAATATTTCATCTGTCTCCACACAGGCAGTGGCTTTGTTCTTAGAGCACAGAAACCCTGTTTATTACTCATTTTAGACACACACACACACAGACAACAAGGGAGAAGGAAAAACAGCCCAAACACAAGTTGTACAGCTTCTAAAGAAAACTGAAATCCAGAAAAAAAATAATGCTACTTTAGGTAACAATACACACTGAAATTTACCCAGCAACAACAGTAAAAGTTTTCTCTTATTCCTTTCTTGCTCTGTGTTACTACTGATAAATCTCTCTTCCCAAACCATCCCGACTGGCACCACTGCCTGCTTGGGTTTATTCTCAGTGGCTACTTACAGACAAAAACCCCTATGACAAAATCAAACATTGAAGCAATCAGAGGAGCTCCATGCAGAGCTCCTAAAAATAAATTCATCTAGCTTTTGAATCAAAGATATAGCAATTCTGGATTACTGAAAAGCTGGGTTTTTTTAGCATGAATAACATGGCTGAGCATGTCAACAGTCATGACCACACTTAGCTGATAATCAAACATCTGCTGAAACTGTCAGCAGATGCACTAAGGGCAAAATAGTCATTGAGAACCATACTTTAAGGTATAAAATTCACGCTTTAACTGCCAATTAGGTTTTCCTCTGTCCCTCAGCATAATGACAGACATTTTACAACCAGGAACGCATCAGGGCTTTATCAGTTCTCCCGCTAAACAAATAATCTTAGAAAACAGAGGCAACACAAGATAAAATAAATATAAGTATACAATATATTGCAAATAAAAAGCAAAAGGGATTGTGTGTTTTTTCCCTCCCATGTACTCATTTATGTGAAGGTGAATATTATAATCTTATAGAAGTAATACAAAATTATCTAGTTAGAACCACTGGAGAGTTGGTTTGGGTTTTTTTTTTGTTGTGTTCCGCCTCTCCCCCCCATCAATTACTCTATATCAGCCTTAAAAATATGATAGCGTCCAACAGGGCATTTCAATATGTCCTATTCTCAAACACTTCTACTAAATTAATTCTCTGAAAATATCAGGCACTGCCAGTTCTGAGGGATGACGCTGAGCCCAAGCAGGAAGCTGCTCACAGAGCTTCTGAAGCCTCCATGCTCACCGTACAGCAGCGCAGGAGGAACGACGGGCACAGATTTGAAGCCTGTTCCTCTGTCAGCACTGATACAGTTTGAACACAGTCCAAAGACATGAAAAAATAGCATTCAGCTTTCCCTTACGTGAGCAGACTGTACATCCAGTTTCCCATTTCCCCACAGAGCAAGTATATTGATGGGTGTGTAAGTTCCAGCTTAGTTAAGGACACAAAGGCAGATTAGAAAATGAGAATAGATGTGGTGAAAGAGACGCCTCCTGTTTACTACACACAGAGATGCTTCCATATTATATATTGAATAATTAGTGCATAAAATAATAACAATTGTAGCACAGACTTTTTTCCGCCCATCCAAGTGAACATGCTGTTGTATTCTCCCCAGTATTCTCCACAGCTGTTTGTATATGTATTTCACACATTAATAAATTATCAATCAGTAACAGGACATTAATAACTCAATGTTTGTTCATCTACAAGATGTGAAACTGAACATCAGTAATGATGCATAGAAGATATAACTCAACAATTGGCTTTCGTCCTTTACTCTGATAGTCAGCATGTACTATCAGGGAAAAGTTTGGAATTCTTTTAAACTAGAAATATTCTAACTTCATTGAATTAAATACCTCCCCCCACTCCCCCCCTCATTTTTTCATATGTTCAGGGAGACAAACTCCCATTTGTCTTCTTTAATTTTAGCAAATCTTTTCCTGGTTACGGTAAGACTGAAGATTAAGAAAGTATTTGAAGTCTTCATGAATAAAGATAATTCTGATGTAGAATAAGTAGTCCTTCACTGAAGTAGCCTATGATTCCATCCTCTCCTTTTGTGTGAATATACTGCAACTAAAAACGACTACTTAACCCACAGTGAATATATTTTTGAATGGTGAGGTTCAAAGAGAAACTAAATATTAGAACACTTGGTTCAGTCTTGAAAATTAAAACTCTGGGTCTTAGAGTAGGAATCTTTCTTCTGCCTAATTCAGAGCACTCTTACGGGACTCCTTTAGTCTCTGGTTTATCAAATTTTGTGAATTAGATCACAATTTCTGTTCCTCACTGAATTTGTCAGCTTTGTATAGGCATTTTTTCCCTGTATCAAAGAGCAAAAATGAACAGCTCCAGTTTTGCTGAACAAATAACTCACAAAAACGTTTTGCCCAGGTTTATCTGGTGTAGCAATCACTGCATAAGATGGTAACCTCATTTCTTACAGTATAACTGGAAGACCCCCATACTCTGTTGCCAATGCGTTATGAGAGTCTGTATAAAACAAAAATACTGAATGGCATAACATTCCTGAAAATGAGATTGGTTAACTGTAGAACTCAATTTGAAGTATTCAAAATAAGTGATCACAGCAAAATGTTGAACTTTCAGAAAAATTAATCTCCTTTTGATTCACACTCCATACACATTTGAGGCTTTTCCATGAAGATGTTTTAGTTTTCATGTTACCTTCTGACTTAAGGGAATACTTTGACTTGTTTTTCCAGTTCGCCCATAAAGAGTGTTAGGGCTCGAATCATTGATACATAATTCCATCTACACAAGAAAACCAATAAAATGATTCCTAGTACAATAAAACTGAGGTGGCTGTTTTTATAGTCTGACAATTTTCTTACATATTACCACAGTAATTTCTGCAGTAGGTGTGATCCATAGGCTTCAAGGCCAGAAGGGTTGTTTTTGATTATCTAGCCTTATTTCCTGCATCATACAAATTACAGGCTGTCAGCTAGTACATGAGAGACCTCCTCTTTAAGCAGTTTAACGGCTAAGAACCTAGGAAATGTATTTTTAGACTTTCTGAAGCTTGCTCTTCTGACATGGGTCTCAAGAGTATGCCAACTAGGTAGAGAAGTATAGCCACATTCTTGCCTCCCAAGGTGGGTAATTAGCATGACCTAGATATATGTACATTTCTGAGAGTTATATGTACTTATTAAAAGCTATAGGGCCGATATACAGATCTCCTAGGTGTTCTGAAAAGGAAAATATTAATTACACTTTTGTATTACTTTCACGACAGCTGAATAAATGCACAACTTTCAAAAACCTGTTTCTTTAACAAGACTATCCATTTCAGGGACACCACAAAGCATAACTCTCTCATCTATTTTAGAACAATGAATAAATATCAAATACATTTGTTTTCCTGGAAGAGAGAATAAATGACACATAATAGTGATTTACGGATGCAGACACGGCAGTCATTTTTATTACACATTTGTCACAATAGAAAACTTGAGATAGGGGCATTTCTGAGAGGTAAACTCATGAAGTATAGCAGAACTGAATGCTTTCAGGGCATTTTTATTTATCCATATATGTGCCTATGTCCTGAATGCAGCCTCATGTATGTATGTTAAACGTGCATATGCTATTAAAAATTGTTGAGGAATTTGTCCTTTAGAATTTTGAATGACTTACTGTGTTTTACTCTATGTATTCAGTGCTTCTCAATATTTTCAATATGAATATGAGTATATATCCTCTTCACAGCAATCTAAAGAGCTCCCTTCTTTGCTCTGAGGAGGTACATAGCAGTAGACCAACAGGGGGACTCGGGTGGCTTTATGTAATGTTCAGCATATAGATGTGCCATAGATCTTTTACTCTGTCTAATATAGGTTGTATAGATATGTATGAACATAACAATTCTATAGAGATGAATACACTGCACAAGAATCATATAAAATTACTAATTTCCAAGTTTACCTTTGTTGTTACAGCCTTGCACTTAGATACTTTTATATGATTCTTTTCTGAAGTCTAAATTTTCTTCCAAACCTTATAATACAGTCATGGACAGTATCCTTATTTGAATGATTTATCGCAGAGAACTATAGGGCTGAAAAGTCTGCTAAGGACACCAAAAAAAAATCAGTTCATGACTGACACAGACACAGTTGTATTTACATGTGTTTTAAGGTTCATAATAATCTAAGCACCTTGAAATATCTCTGCAAAACGTATAGCTTGCACAAGTATTCAAGTGGAATGAGAGCACCAGTTCAGAACTTGTACAACAACGTGGGGGGAGTTCACGTATAGGAAGGTTAAATTAAAATAGAATCATCTTTGTGATGATGTAAACATATACCAGTGTTGCAGTTCAATATAATTACATGCAAATAACTCTTCTAAAATTAAAAACTAAGTAACAACTAGTCAGTAGTTGCAGTTAATACAAATAATATCAAATATCCATTTAAATAGCACATCCATTCATAGCAAAAACAGCATTGTCAAAGAGCCATTTGGCTCTAAAACTAATTTATGCTTTGTTTTGCACAGGCTCAATAGTAAAATCACAACATTAAGTATCTCGTATGCATGCAAACATAGTTTTCAAAGGTGATTTGCCTCTAACTGAGCTTGGTGGTTTTTTTGAAGATTTCTTATTGACTTGTGCAAATACTAAGCGTAGTACCTTAAAAGACCAAGTTGTTAAGCAAAGCCATTAACTGAGAAAAATCAAAGGACCAGCTCGTATTATCAGCAAAGTGTCTGTGATGCTTTTTTTTTTTTTTTTTTTTTTTTTTGAGATGGAAAGCACTTATCTGGCACTATTTTGATATAACCCAAGCTCTTCCTAATAAAGATATTCAGGTTCAATGAAGTGGGAAATCGGGTAAATTATTTCTAATTTTTAATCCGAGAGAGAGATGTCACTGTTTGGTGGGAGTGGGGTCACATAATTACCAATGTATCTGGCATCAGAAATCAATCTCTTAGGGTTTTCAGCTAACAGTTATGCTTCAGAAGCAGAATATTAACAGCCACAGAAAGGTATTTAGCCTCCTTCTGAAAATGGGATAACAATGGTTTATGATATGAAATGTAGGACAGATTAACTACAGGTAACTCCAGTGAAAAATTTACAGCCTTATACTCACTCACTCACTCACTCACTCACTCACTCACTCACTGCTGAATTCTGCTCTCCAGGCACACTTCCCTCTGACTGAAAAATGTGCAAAGGCAGATGAAAGGGATTAGACCCAGCTGCTTTTATTTCCTCCCACCCCCAATACAAAGAGGCTACTCAAATCAATGCTCTGGTGCCAACGCTGCCAGGTGTGGCCCTACCAGCTCCTCTGGTAGCTTCTTGTTATCTGAGGTTGCTTCTATACCACTTTAGAGAAGATGCCAATGAATCAGTCCAGATGTTTCCCTTCTTTAAGGAACAAATGTCTACTTTAAGCAGGCAACAAGATGTCCCAGAATCTCTAAGTGACATTAGCAAGTTACAAAACCAGCCTTTAAATTAAATGATGTGCTAATCAGAAGATTAGTGTAAGCGGGTGCCAACAGAAAAAAACCCCAAATATAGCTGATGTAAGTGGGGAAAAATTGCTTCTTTCACTACAGTAAATGAATTCAATAAAGAGATTCAATTGCTTTCCTTTCCTCCCAAGTCTGAAAAAAGATATTCGGGTAACAGGTTAGTATGTATGAAAATCATTAAAAGAATGGTGAGGATGGAATTTCATAGCAAAGTCCATGGTCCATGCTTAGTTCCTATGAAAGTTTTCTTCTTTGTGCTCCTGAATTTCCCAGTTCATTGCACAGTTTCACTGTTCTGCTGATACTTAATCGCTCTGGGTGGTCCCTGAAGAGAAGATAGAAAACTACCTTCAAGCAATTAAGAATGACAGGGTCATAGAAAGCTTTGAATATCAGGAAAGAGACATACTGCTAGTATCGGGATGAATTATATTGTCTAATTAAAAGATTTTAAAGGAGACTGGATAATTCAAATTTTTGTTGTTTCTAAGTAGCTTGGCATATTATTACAGCCATAGAAAATTACTGTAAAGAGTAGGTTAAAAATTTTGTATGCAGCATTCTTACCTGTACAAGAACAGTCAACTAAATAAGAGATATTTAAATATCTTTTTCAATTCTTTTGTGGGGAGTCATTCTCAGTAGAAAAATATCATTGTGATGTGCATTTAGAGACCATAATCCACATTTTCAGTTATATCAGTGCAATTTTAGGGTGGTTTTCTTTCATTAAATTTAGTTTCTTTAGAAACTGTGATAAAGTTTAGTCCTGAGTTTAGTAAGCCCCCATGTAGACAAATCTTAGAGATATTTGAAAATAATCCCCTTTAGGGCTCTGATTTCTTTCCACTTAACTGGTGAAACTCCACTGGGCACGATTCTGATGGGATTAATGTTAACATCAGTTGAGACTTCTGCTATCAGTGAGATGTACAATAATCTCCAGTTACTTTTGGTTTTCACTGAAATCACAGAAATTAGAGTCTGTTGGGCTGATTCATTTAGCTGCTTTTGTACATTTCAAGGACTGAATTTTATCCTAGGAAAGTCTTAGCTGTAGTGCAACCCTAGAGTGAAGCTGTAATCCTCAGTGTCACTCTAACGTATTTGGCTCAGTAATGCCATCAGGTATTAAGAGAAGGTGTAAAGGAAAAAGTTCCAGGATATCCTACAGGATATCCTAGGAATACACCCTTCTGAAATCTCTGTTTCGTTGGAAATGCCCATGAGATTTGTATGAATCTCATGGAATTTGATTGTGTACAAAAGACAGCTTTTTTTGCTGCAGCTTGTAATTCTCATTTGCTATGTATATTTATATATACACAAAAAGAAATATTTGCTTTAAGGAAGAAATGCCTAGTTTTCCTATTTCTTCATTGCTTACCTGCTCAATTTTTTTTTTTACCTCTTCAGAGTGACAGCTTTACTACTTCCTATCCTCAATAAATCCCCACCTATTTTTTGGCCTGAAATATATACCCTTCATCTTAAAATAGCTTTAATATTACTTTGAAAGGCTCTCTGTCAGCATACCCATCTTCTGGAGAAATCTATGCTCAGAAGTGGAATCTAGTGTCAAGGAAACCAAAATCTTAAATAAGTACTGTCTTATACTACAATGCTTTCTAGACCCAGCAGAAATCTACGCTTTTGCAAATGTAAAGTTTAAACATAAAATCCACATTTATTTTCTTTCCTTTGAATCCACAGGAGACCTATGACACATATACGTGTATATATGATACACGGTAATTTTGAGTGACATCAGAATTATTCAGAATATGGTAAATGTTTTATTTGGGTGGTAGAAAGGTACTAGAACACATGGCATGGATTGGGCGTTATCACGTGGTGACTTATGTCAGAAAAATAACATTTTAAAAATAATGTGTTCCCCTTTCTTCATATAGTTTTCTTGATATTTACGGCAGGTCCTTACAATTTCTTTTCATACTGCTGATCAGGAATCAACTATCTCAGATATAATTTTGGGCATACGTGTCTCAAGACAGAACTTGCATTTCTGATCCTGATGTTGATGGATTTCTTCTGAACCATGTATTTCAGACAGAAAACTTCTTCAACAGTCATGTTCTGCTCCATTTTTCTCCTTAGGGAGCCTTAATTGATCACATTTCAACATAAAGACGAATCTGCAGCTCCAAACGCCATATTCTAGGCTTGATAGGTATCACCCACTGAAGTGCAAGTAAATTATTATTATTCAATGCACCACATCTTTTAAATACATACAGGTATCACCCTTCTGATTAAAACATTTAACATATAGTTCATTATGATATTGAACAAAAATTTGAACAGATTAACCATAAAAATAGAAAGATAGTGTAAATATTTATTGGAACATGTATGTGTAGGCATATGTGCATGGATTACACACAAGAACTTAATTGCAGTATTTTTGGTGAACATCAGCCACTATTTAGCTATATTTATGAGGTTCTTTAAAAAAACAAAAGTCACCATAGAACAGATATGATGTGTAGTTACTGCTCTTTGGAGCACTTTGAAGGGCTTTATATTTAAAGTTCCTTAATTTCTTTCAAAAGGTATTCTCCCTTTATATGGAATATTTTTAAAATTCTTGTGCTGAACATGTTGTAAATTATCTCAGAATGTTTGGGATCTGTTAAATGGAGGATGAATTTTTAAACTTTATTGATTTGTTCATCAGTAGAAGTAACTATGAAATTGAGCAAGGAGACTTAGGTTATCCATTCTTCTGCTGTAATGTCACTTAGAAATAATTTCAGTTACCTGAGAACGGCAACCCCATTCTGTGTAAAACTCCTAAATCAGCTCACTTCAATTCTAGCAGTGAGTCTTTCAAATAAGCTGCTATCACCTAGGATATATAACTATGTGAACAAATACAGAGAGTAAAGAAAGCCCTCCGTCTATGTTTTGCACTCACCAGACAAAAGCCAGCTGCCGTAGAGAAGGCCTGTAACTGAACCCATGTCAACAGGGCACCGAGCCATAAATAGAGCTCTAGCAAAAATACTGCTAGAGCTCAGTGCTCCACCAAAGCACTTACACGGCTTCTGGACTATTGGTGGCTTGGGTCGAGGAAGGCTGGAGGATGCGTGACTTTCAGACCCACTTTGAAGCAGCACGCACAAAAGCAGATGAGGAAAGGCTTTTCAACAACCCCAGGAGGATCAGACAGTGTAAGAGGCCAAAACTATTTTAGTGCTTTGAAAACAGAGCAAAAATGAAAGTCATCACAGTAAGATGAAGGTACGGTCGCATTGGGGTTAATGACTGAATTTCACATAATTTGATGGTAGGGGAGGTTACTGATACAAGGTGATATTTGTGTTGCATGACCCAAGCACTACGTAATTACTTAGCTATAACATACTGTTTTAATGCACATGATTCTTAAAGCTTTATTTAATGTTTTTTTTTCCAGTGCCCTGTTTTTCCAGTTGTCAACTGAATTGTGTGATTGATAATTAACAAATTTCTGCTGTTAAAAATACCCAGTGGTATG
This sequence comes from Numenius arquata, assembly GCF_964106895.1. Lineage (NCBI taxonomy): Eukaryota > Metazoa > Chordata > Aves > Charadriiformes > Scolopacidae > Numenius > Numenius arquata. The sequence continues at coordinate 51,218,756 of NC_133577.1, forward strand.
ACTTTGGTTTTACAGATATTATACAATGGCTTGTGCAATATAAAATTTGCCTTCTTTTGCCAAGGAATCCGACACATGTAAAAATTGACGTGCTTAAGTCTTTCGTCAGTATTTATACACAGAATACCAAATACCAGCACATCAAAAGCCTGTAATCTAATACAATAAATTGCAGTTGTACTATCAATCTTTTGGTAGAAGTACTTATTGCGCAGCTAGATATCATTTAATAGTTTGTTATGGACCTGAGTGACTCACGTACAATTTAAAGCTGCACATAATCTCTAAAGTAATAGAACAGGAGAATGGACATAGTGTTTAGGAATAGAATGAGTAATATATATTGTCAAAAGTAGGTTATTTACATAGAAATAAACTATAGGTAAAAATATGTATTAGCTTAAGAGAAATGCAATATAAAAAGGAAGTAATACATGTCACTGTATTATAGTAACTGAATTGTAAATCACTTTCATTGCTCATTGAAAGAAAATTAAAAGGAAGAGAGGAATTTTTTTGAAAGAATAAAGAAACTGAGTGTTTTACATTAGTTGCCATGTAATCTTAGTTGTATTACTATTAATCACAAAATACTTCTGCACGGGAAATCCAAGAGGTACTAACTTCTGATGAAGTAAAGGTGGAAACGGAAGTTTTATCAGACAACCTACAGTAGCAGGAGAAAGCAGACAAAATCTGCTTGGGCACAAATTTGTTTTGGGCAAACAAATCCTTTTCCACGTCTGTTATGACCAGCAGACTTCAAGGTTTGCTTCAAATTCAAAAAATTGCTCTGAGTAGCACATTCAAGTGGTCTAATAAAAACATGAACCCCACTTACAAACCTTACCTTGTCTTTTCACCACCCAGCTGTGAGAACTCTACTGCTAAAGTTCTATACAGGTAGGTGATTTCCAGGGGGAAAAAAAAAAAAAGGCATTCCTAAGTATTTCTGAACATGTATGATGCTTATCAGAAAATAAACAAATGCCAGTACAACTGAAAGCTTGTGGCTCTTCCTAGAAATAGGCTTAGCATCTACAAGAAGTAATGAATGGATTAGAAAACAAGTTTTGTATAGCTCTAAAGTTATGAGACAAGCTTCTATATAGGCTCTCAGCTTTATGTTATATCCTCCTTTATGTCAGCTGGTTTTGTACATAGATCAAGTTGCATGACCTCCAGTACTGACAGGATGTCTCAGCCCTGTGACATCTTCTGAGCTTTGCTTCTGCCTTTCTCTAAAGGCCAGAGACAGCTTTGCTAATATTGATAAAGCTTCAATAAAAACTTTTGGGGGGAAATTACCCAGAGTATCCCAATTTATATTTACAACTAAATGGCAAATAGCAGGTGTGTCCAGTGAGATTGTACTGGATTTTGTCTTGCTTGCCCACTTGGAAAGGCTGCCTCACCCCTCCTTCCTCTGTCAACACCAGGTCCCTGCCCTGTCCACATCCTGTCCTCATTCTGAAGGTATATTGTTTTCTTTTCCTTTTCCAGTATCCCAAGGAACATCTACACAATTAAAGAAGATAGTGATACTTCAGCCATTTACACTCTCTAGGGCAAATTGCACATTAAAGCTTCTTAAAATTTTTTTATTGCTTATATTTCCAAAATAAGATTAATTAATGATATAATCACTCGGAATTTTGCAATCACTTTTGTTACTGACCTCTAAAGGAATGGAACTTACTAACGAAAGACTGAAATAGGTGCAAATGAATTCAATGCTGAGCTCCTCTTTTGTCCCTTCGTTCCTTTCCATTGCCCTCGTCCTTTGTTATGTTGTCACGTGTCACAAATACGTGTCATCACAACTGTGTCAAGGTCACATGTTTCAATAGCCAGTATTAGTGTAGTTTCCAGATAGTCAATAAAATGAGGCCATTTTCCCCTGGTTGAGGATGTGGTTCAACATCAAGGGATATTTTCTGTTACAAGCAACTAGAGTTTGTATAAACATAAAGCCTTTCCATCCACTTGAACAAATATACAGTGTTATATATGCAGAAGAAGTATTGTGATTATCAAAACACAGTAATCAGCATTCCCACATAAACTGGATAAATCTAATAAAAAATTAAAATGTGAAAAGAAAAAAGTAGTCAAATGATCAGATGACTGGTGACTGGTGTTTAAATTATGTCACATGGCACATCATTAAACATGAAATGTAGCTAATATATCCAAGTTCATACAGTTATTAAATCTTTTAAAATAAAAGTATAAATATCTGACTATTGCACAATACTTGCAAAGTTGGGGGTTTTTTGTTAAAATCTGCTTTCGAGATCAACTACTAATAACATATATTCGTAATGTTTATGTTTTCATCCCTTTATACAAAATAAAACTTCATTGTTGTTCATACTACATTTTGTATTCTGTATAGAATAATCTAGAAAAATAATTCCTTGGTATTGATAAAAATGACCTACAAAGTCACAGTTCAGTTAGTGTAAAATGTCATTTTAAGGTAATTCCACCCAAGATATCTACCATTAAGGAATAAGATAGTGATAAGAAGTAATAAGGAAGTAATACATACAAGGTAAGTTTAAGAAAAACACAAGGATCAGATATCCAACAAACAAGACAATCCTATAAAACACAGAAATCAGTAGACTTTTTCATTCTACTTGCTTAAAACTCTTCTGAGGCAAGAAGATTTACAGCTCCAGAACACACAGAACCCTTTAAATAGTATCCCACCTATAACCAGGTACACAGTCTCTCCAGAGAATCTGATATGAAGAGGAATGAGACACTACAGTCATTGCATCACATGAACCTTCTAGGTGTGGAAACACTAAATCAGCCAAGACACCAAGGAACCTGGAAGGTTATTTCTAATCTAACTAGTTAGCAAAGTACGACCATGCAAATTGGATTTCTGATTTATACCACGAGTAGGCACATCCTGACAAATGCTTAAGATTATTAATATTGTCTTATTCATCATATGTAACACAGATTTACTGGCTTTTAATGACCAGCTTCTTATAATAAAATATATATTTACATGATGTTTGTGAACAAGTATCCTCATAGGAAAACCTGGTGTTTATTTTTACAGTAAAAGTCTCGACCCTACTGCACATGTTCCCTCCAGGAGAAAGTAAGTAAACATGGCTGATATTCATTAGATAAAGAACAAAAAAGAGTAAAAAATTCTTAAATAAACCCCACACTTCTCTTTGGCGTTCATTCTTCCTCGTTCCTTTGTCCAATTCTTGTCTCAGATACAATCAAAGTGATTAATATACAAGGAAAATCTCAGGGCAAATGTGATCAGCTGATAGCAGAGACTTGCTGAAGTCAGTGCTATTCAGACTTAAAACTTACATCAAGCTGTAGACTGGCCCTGGACAGATTATCTCCAGAGAGTCTCTGTTGAACAACATCATGCTTTTTGCTGTGCCTGGTGGTTTAGACTACAATTCTTTGAGAACAGAAAAATGCATACCTCAAAACGTGGCTGTTATTTCATCCTGAATGCTTTCTACAACTGTTGCCTCCTTTATCACTGCCAAAGCTTTACATGCTTTACATCTCTCACAAAACCAGGAGACAAACTTTAAAAAAAGGTCAGCCTGTACTTTAGGATAATTCTCCTTACCTTGTTATCCATGAAATATTTACTTTAAAAATATACCTACCTCATGTTATCAGTGCAAAAAGGTTTACATTTATTTGCATTACTTATACATACATTAAAGTATACTGATGGCATTCAAAAATAAAGAAAATCATGTAATACCTTTACTTTTACCTATGGATTTGGTGAAATGGTTCCATGAAGAAAGCATTTCCAGACAAAAAGAGAATAAAGAAGAGGAGAGAAACAACAGTAAGAGTCATGAGTATATGTAAATGCAATAGTATCTGAACATGAAGAGACAAAGTATAAGGTAAGTGTCTGGAGACAAATGGAGATGCAATCAGTGTCGTATTAGGGATTTAGTTTATTTTTTTCCAATTGTGTACATGCAGAGAAACACAGAAATAACCCATGCTTAGATAAGAAAGAGTGACACAAAAGTAACATGGACAATAGGTTAGGAGGAAAAAAAAAATCACTGATTTCGTTAGGTTGTAAAATTGTACTCTCAGCATTCCAGAAGCCAGGAGCAGGTGCTTTCTGCACATTTCCAATCAGCCATGCATTAATGTAAATGGACTCTTCAATGTGTACAATGTGACAAGCTGAGTATCTTCTTTGAGGAGCTATCTGAAGAGTGCTCTTGTGCTTCGTTTATCGTTTATAGAATCACCCATAATTGTATTTTCTGATAAATGCATTAAATTTTCTTAATCACCTTCTTATTTCTCTCACCTCTTCAGTTATTGTATTGCAAGAGGGGGAATTGAGGAGGCAGGAAGGACAAAAGCTTACGGAGCAAACAAAAAAAAATAAATTAATGAAATAAGAAAAGATGTGACTAAAACCATGTGTTTATTTGCAGCCAAAGACAGCTTTCAAGCATTTGCCCATCATTTGCAGTGATGGATTCAAAGCAGCTACAGAACAAGAAGAAACAATGAAAGCAGAGTGGAAAAGGAACAGAGCCCATACCTTGGTCGCCCATCATCAGGTGCGCCAGACCTTGAAGGGAAACAAGAGCACAGTCAGCAATAAACAAGGGAGCACGGGAAGGTGGTGTTGTCACAGTGACAAAAATGTTTTGTGACAGGCATCTGTTTCCTATGAGATGTCTGTATCACAGAGGGAAATCAAAGAGCATTTTTCAACCACTGGTTGGAATGCTTTGGGCTACGAGTAACAGAACTGCAATTCAACACTGGGTGCTGTTTTATTGTGTATTTCTTCTGTGCAGTAGTTGGGATGACAGAAAATAATAAAATGCTTTCAAATCCAACCAGTTCCTTTAATATTCCATCTGTCTTTATCGTATTTTGATTATATTGCTTTGAACACTTTGCTGGGAGGACTTCCTGTCCTCTACATGTGAAATGACGATAAAAACCTGGAGAAGTGTAAACCTGAAAAATGGGCTGGGTCTGATCTTTTTCCCCTCATAAAAATGAGCATTTCAGGTAATTAAATAAAATTTCTTCATCACACTGAAATGATAATGCAAGGGATGTCTCCTTATTTGTGTGAAATGTGACAGTAGAATGAATTTGTTCCAGAGAAGGCAAAGTATTACATATGTAATATAAAATACATAGCAATAAAGAAAATTTAAGTGACAGCTTCTGCAGGTATTTGATAAATCTGTGAGAAATAGATTTTGCTTTATATTTGTATTGTGAGATGAAATCCAATCATACCAGTATAGGTCTAGTGACATTTCAAAACAGACGTCCATAACAATAATCACTCAACCAGAGCCAAACTTCATTACTCTTTAACCAAAAATATTCAGGTTTTTTAATTCATTATAATAAAATGATGCTTACATTCTCACTGAGAATAATGTGATGTAGGGAGAACATTTTTCTAGAAATATGAAGGTTTTTCCACATTTTATGTCTGGTTTAAAAAATGGGCTTATTCTTGTTGAACTTTGCTGTTTTAGGATCCATTTTAGAAGCTACTAATTGCTCACATGTTAAATGTGCTCCTTTTCTCCAACAACTATAAAAAGTGATACATTATTTTCTTATTTGCAATTAATTAAAATTAATTCACACAAAGAAGGTGTGCAATATAATACCCTTCTTTTTATTGGAAAGCAGACTTCCTAGAGAGTTCCTGTGATTTCTAATTCACAAAGAAAATTCGGTGCACAAATGACTCACAGTACTTGGGGGGAGTTCAAAGAAGATACTCCTGACTGCAATCAGTCTGAAAGGATTCGTATCTTATCAGTTCCAAATCTCAACTGATGATACAAATAGACTACCAATGGTTTTGCTGAATGAGTGCTTTTTTAGATGCGTGGTTAAACTAAAGGGCCTGATGTGCCCCATCTCTTGTGCAATAGATTCTGTTTCCAAATACACCACCCTGCAGCTGGTGGGATTACCTGGGGCTGACAGCAACGTAAATGAAAGCTGAGTGTGATCTTGAAGGGATGCCTACATAAGCATTGCTTGGGAAACATCACACAGCTGGGCTGCAGTTTGCAGCTTCTGAAAGAGAGTAGAAATGTTTTCACATGCGTTCTTTCTCTGTAAGCATTGCTGCAAGAGAGGCACGCTGAATACACAAACCATAAAGATCTATGCTCAAGCTTCATTCTTTTAATGCTGAATGGCCTTGCTTGGATCCTTTGATGTGTGGTCTTCTGGAAGTGTGATTATTTAACTTGGCTTTTGGCTTTTAAGTTTTTGTGTTGGCAACTGTAGTAAGAGATCTCAGACTTTTGACTTGGCCTTAACTGTACTGGATAGAGGGAAGGTGAAATTAGTCAAACGTTACATCTTTTTCTTTAATAAAATTGTGACTTTTTAGCAGCTACTTTATATAACCTCTTTCAGCTTTTAGAAGGCGTGAAGCAAATCTCTCTCATGTCTCCTAGGGGAATGCAAAGAAGGTAAACTCTTACTAGCTTGCATTTAAATATGATCTTTATAGCTATAAGGACCTAAACAAAAGGCCCAGGAGATTACCACTGCTTGATTACCACTGCTGTTTTTGCTAAAATGATATGTGAGATTGGTCAGTTGTAAATACACGATTCTTATATAATTTGAAAAAAATGTAAATGGCAGAAGTGCCTCTTGAAAACATCATAGAAACCACTTGAATTTTAAGAGTCACTTACAGTGCTGTTCAGCTAAAAAAGGAAGTCAAGTGAATGTTAAAAAAATACACTGCTCAAACCAAACATCTATCAATTAAAAAATTTAGTACTAGTCCTCAAGACACTGTATTATGTTTGACTCTATGTTCCTTTATTTGTGAAGGAGTAAGGCTACTTATACTTAATTGCTAAAAGCACATAAAGATACTTACCTTATTTTATATTTTTGTAATCTCTGGATGAAGGATATGGAAGAGTGAAGAATTACTATGACTGCACCTGTGCGGTCCACAAAGTGGTTTAAAATGATACAGGTACATGTACCATGATAGCAATCTCTGATAGATTTTTTAAATGACAATCTGCTTGCAATAGAGAATACCGCAATGGATAGCCATGGAAAGTTCTAGCCTTAACTAGCCGTGTATGGGCGTACCGTACATTGAAAATACTAATTTGTGCACCATTACTTCATAAACGAAGTGATAAAAGCCTTTTCTTTGTGAATTAGGAATTCAAGATTTAGTAGGAATGCTTCATGTGTGATCCACCCCACCTTTATACCGAGCTTGGCTCTGAGAGGAGAGAATTAAGGGGCACAGAATGGGATAGTGGAAGCAGATATGAAGATAGGATATTTTCATAATTTGCTGTGTGAGTTCCATGCAGAGCACAGGCCAAAACAAAATTTAAACATGGTAAACCTTTGGTAAACACGTTCAACCCTAGCACAATTTTAGTAAAATTAATAAAACGTAGCCTTTTCATACCAGCAATATATACAAAATTAACTCCGTAAATAGTAAATCCTTCTGTTTTCTTATGTAGCCTAACTTTCAGAGATGCTCAGATATCACAGAGATCAAAGACAAAAAATGATAGCTTGGTTTCCAAATCGTGCTTTGGACAGACCATTCTATGATTCCATTCTTTACACATACATCCTTTGTAACTTTAATGTATGCATAAGTATCCAGACCTGTTTTGGAATAAATTTAAGGTTGCAGTTTTAAGAATTAGATTCAGGTAAAGTCTGGATTAACTGCTATCCAGGCTTTACCTTGTACTGCTGTGCATAAATGAATACATGAAATGAAACTGAACCTCCTTATCTAGTTACACTGATCCTAATTGACATTTGAGACTCATGTTGACATCAGTAAGAGTTTTATGGACAGATCAAGTATAAGATTAGGTACTTGTTTCTGGGTTTTTGTGTTTTTCAGTTAGAATTCCTGTCCCAGTGTTGTTGAATACATTTTTATATCACAATGAAAAGGAAATTGTATTGATATGTATGTGTGTGACAGCGCACACAATTAAAGCACCAGAATTGCTTAAATTTTATTTCTCCTATTGGTAACATAAATTTTAATGAAATGGCAAGGCATCGTGTATGTGCTAAATCTGAGCACCTCTCTTTGCCCTTGAATACAGTAGCACAGAGGAATGCAGTACCGATACTTCCAGGCTTTTTCAGAAAATTGCCACTGCGCTGGCAGGCAGTGGCCCACGGTGACTTGAATCCTGGATGAACTCAGGCCCCACAGTGGCTCACTACAGGACCCTGGGTCAGCGCTGTGCCAGGGCAGTGACTTTGCATTTGAGTTAGCTTGTAAAGTCCTTGATTCAAAAACAGTTTTACAAGTATTGGAAAAAATAAAATAAAAGTTATTGCTCAGTTTAGATAGATAAACTAATTTTTCAAATAGATAATCCAGTATGCAAAGATTCAGCCCAGAGAGACTTTTAAAAGCACTTGCACATAAAAAAGCACCTGCACCTTTTGGCTTATAGGGAAAAAGACAGTATTGTTTCCCAGCAATAACTGATCTGTGAAGCATATTCTGTACCTTTAAAACTATGATATATACGCACGCAACATGTTTTACCAGCTAATAGACTTACTTACCAATATTCAGGCTAGATGCCATTGTGCTTTAGTTTCCACTGCCCTGTGCCATACTTTCTTTAAAGGGACTTAATTACATACCAACATTATTATTAAAATCATATGCTGCTTCTTTCACAATGTCCAAAAAGGTAGAGTGCATTATGGTGAAAAGTGAGACAGAAAACCTTTTTCCCTAAATCTTTGTGTTGTAAAGGATATTACTGTAAGCAAGATTTGTAGTGTTAAAGAGAAAAGCGCTTTCCATTTTCCTAAGCAATTAAAAGATAAGTATTTAACATGCATTACGTTTTTATGAGGAGGATTTATGCTCCACACTAATGAAACAAATCATTTCTTGCAGTGTTTTTCATACAGAACATGAGAGGAAATCAGTGCTTCTGCACATTTCCCGAACGATTTTGAAGGGTGATATCAGCCATATGAGTATAAATCCCATTGTTTCAGTGGGAATATTCTGGAATTGCACCAATAAGGCCAAGATTAAAATGGAGCTTTGCTTGTGTTCTGTATGGAAAAAGAAATCACACTTATTTAATACGCTTGTATACCTTTATGGGTAAAAAATGCAACTTACCGTACTGAATGATATGCGTACTTTTATAACATTAAGCAGAAGGGAATAAAAACCACTAAACAGAAGGGAAAAACAAGAGCTTAGGAAAATAAGGTAGAAAGCACCCACCTTCCACATAGTTGTCTTCTGTAAGCACATAACAGGGAAGGAGAGAAAAGGAAAACATTCATTAAGCAGCATGCAGACTGGAACTTGCCATTGCATGTCTTCATCATGCAAGGCATCAAACACAACATGCAAGTGCTCCATTGCTACAATCCAGAGGGAAAAACAAAAGCACCGGGGAAGCAGTGTTTCCTCTATTTAACAAAATTTACGTGATATGAAATAAACCAACACTTTTTCCAAAGTGCAAAAATCGTACAGGATTTACTGCAGCTCTTTGTAAGTTTAATTATTATTAGTCATTAATCAGAGGATATTCCTGTAAGACTTTTATAACTATATAAAGCCATCAGTCATTTGTGATAGGGATTCTACTTTTCCATTCTGAATTTTCTTTAATGACCGGGATGAAATCGAGACTTTAAACAGATCCAACAAGATGACAAGTTTTAGAATATGCTGTGAAGATGTTACCACAGGCCGTGTGGCTGATCCTGCACTCCTTACTGGCGCACTCATGACTCTGGTCATTCGGTCAGATCTCTGAATCCAGTGTGGAAAAACTGTCACTTAAAACATGTGGAATAACTCAGAATTGTAGGATTATTTTCCACAGCATTTGTCAGCATCAGAAACTGGCACATCTTAAAAAATCTATCAATTCTCTGCCTGGTACAGCTAGCAAAGGCCACAGCAGTCTCAGATGTGGGTTCTGCCCCTGGATTAAAAAAGGTCTTTTGCCTAAGTAAAAGCTGCTATCAACAAGCAGTAATGTGGCCTTTTATCCCCAACCCAACAACAATATTGGACGCAGGAAAGAAGGTTCCCCCAAAGCGCTAGTGTCCTAGTAGTACTCATGTAAGTCTCTACAGTCCTCAGCCCATCCACTAAGCAGGTGATTTTGAGGGAGTATGTCTCTGTTGCCCATTATGATTTTTACTGAGGAGAGGATAGGACAGAGTACAAAGATATCTCAGGGGGGAGAGAAAATGGGAAGGGTAAAATAACAAAGGAAAAACAACACAGAAGTCAAGGAGACGGACTGTGCAAAACCAACAAAGAAACAAGGAAAGGTGACAACATCGCAGTCTGACTGCTTGGGAGATCTCTTCCTGCTGTCTGTGCTGTCTCCACCAACACTGCCTTAGGAGCAAGCACTCAGAGGCAATTGGAAAATGAAGCCCAGTTCAGTTATTAAAGGTCAGTTCTCATGGAGTCTTCCTATAGGAAAATAGCTTTTCATGTGACTTTTAAGAAATGTGATCTAAACTAATTTGGATATATTGTAAACCAGGAGTCAGTAAAACGAGGTACACAGAACTGGGCTCAGTGGTATCTCTTAGGCATAGAGATTTCCTGCCAGAATGTGTCACTTTCAGAATGAAAAGCCTTTGTAAGTTAATGCCACAAAACACTGAAAAATTTCATCATAACTAGACATTATTCCAATAAATAATTTGAAAAATTTACCACTTTAAAAATAATGACTACTATAAACACTGAATACTAAGGGCTTAAGTCTTTCAGGTTTTAGTTTTTATACTCATAGGTCAGACCAGGTAAAGTTATTTGGCTTAAGACATTATAAATCACCTTTTCCATGCACACACTCTAAATTTAGACTTCTAAAATCTCACTGCCTGAAATTGTAGTTTGTTATGAACCTGCAAAGGGTACATACTGTTTCAATGCATTTAGGAAAGCAAGAGGCTGAAAAGAAAAAAAAAATATGAAAAGCAGTATGCCTGTTGTGACTAAATACCTGAAGATCAACAAATCCAATAAAGTTCACTGGGAAAATGAAAAACACCCAATTTCACAAGATAAAGATATTATGTTCTATATGCAGCGTAAACTACAGTGATATTTGGTCTATTAGCAATAGCTACTTACAGCTAAACTTTTCTGGAAGAGCCTTCTTCCTTCAATTGCATATAGTAATTTCCTTCCTTTAAGTACAAAACTCTCCTAACTTAATGAAAAAAAAATTAGTTATTTCAATTGTAGGATAATTTCAGGCTCCTACATCTATTCCTGGTTACTGCAGTGTTGGGATATTGTAATACCAATGCTGCAATGACATCTTTTTTGGTGGCCATATTTAGCTTAAAACATGATTACTTAAAAACAACACGTGAACTTGCTAAAAGGCCAGTTCTGTTGCTCATGATGTCAGTCAAAGGGGGAGTTCTGAAAATGACATCACAGGCAGCATCAGACGGTTAAACTCATCTAGTTACAGGGTTTAGCATATTTTGTTTTATATCATGGGCCCTGTTGTTAGTAGTGAGTGGTGTGTGGTTTTTGATGACTCTATCACCAGAAAGATTTACATTAGCTGAGTGGCTTCCCCTAAATGGCTGATTGATCAAACTTTTAAGTGATAGTAAATTATATTGTCAAAACATTTTGAATTAAACAAATTCAGTGTTGAATTCCTGTTCTGTGGACAAAACAGTGTATATAGCCAAACCCCTATACATTGGTAAACAACAATGAAAACTCATTCCTCCACATGTTTTTGTCATGGTAAGTTAAGCCATCTTAAACAGTTTTGCAATCTAAGAAAAAAATTAGTTCAGCTTCTTTACAGTACTTTACAAGGTTTTTACGTTAGATTAGCATTGAGTACTATTAATTATCTAAGGTGGGTTTTTTGTGATGGCTGATATATTTCCATATCACTAACACTTTGCTTGACTTTCCCGATACCCATTTTCTTGGCATGGCCTATTCTTCTAAGCAGACACTAAGAAGCACCCAAATTCTAACTTTGTTTTTTATTCATTTTGCTTACTCCAGTCACTCTTAATAAAAAACCAAAAAGGAGAAACTCTTTGAAAGCCATGTATACTACCAGTATCTTAATTTTGCAATTCAGAGGGAATAAAATCTTCCTCATTTAAATCAGGAGTAACTGTATTTATGTCATTACGGTTGCACTGGTGTAAAATTTATGTACCAGGAAGAGAGTAGAGCCGAATCATACATTTCTGTCACTGCTGATAATTTAGCCACTTATAGTCTGAATTTATCCACGTTTACATCCACCCACCCTGGAGGACCTTATTGTCTACTGAGTAGCTCTGTTGGCACCACTGGAACCAGAAGCTTTCAAGACCCAAAGAGCCATCTCCTAGCTGCTGTGGGCATTGGCACAGAATGGTTCTTAGCCTTTTCCACACCAGCTGATTGTACCAATGGTTTTCACCAAGGCGCAGCCCAGGTATGAGACAAGGGGCTAAAAGGGACTCTCAATACTACAGCGAAGGTGCAGAACAGCCTTACAGTCTCCACTAGCGACAGCATGACTGCCCAGACAGCTAACGTTCTCTTCAGCACTCTGACTTCTAGTAGATGTGAAAAGTCTGCTGTGTTGATGTTGCACCGAGCTGCTCACTTGAAGAATTACATGGGTCTTCATCCACTCCAAATGCTTATTTCCTAGACCTTCCCCCACTCCCACCAATGATACTAAATTGCACGGCTAATTCCTGTATTTACAGCCTAATTCCTTTGGCCAAATTGTGCTCTCAGCACTACTGGTGTAATCTCTTGGCTGCACATATCAAGCCAAATATTCAGTTGATTTAAATCTGGTGTGACACAGTTGAAATCAGTAGAACTATACAACTTACACAGGCTGTGAATCTGGCTTATTATCTTCAGATGAATTATCTCAGGCTGTCCCCACTGACCTGAGAGCAGAATCTGCTCTGCATTTTTTGCAGCAAAACCCATTCCATTTTAGCATATTACTATGATTCAGTGACATAATAATGGGAACCATATTTTAAGAATCATTTTAATATTTGGTGATGCTTCATGGAAACCGTGACTTTTTTAAAAAAGAAGTGACTGTTTATATGTTTTGTGATTATTTCTGCTATTACATTTTTTTTCCTTCTGCTAGAATATTTACATCTTAGCCACACACAGAGCACAATATTTGTCCTGAAAATTACATAAGAACAGTATTTTCATGATAAACAGCCTAAATGGTACTGTAGTATTTTGAAGTTACAGACGTACCATTCTAGAAATAACATAGTAAGAAATAGCATATGAGAAGTGGCATTTTAATAGGGTTTTTTTCCCTCATCAAAACTATAGTTCAAAATCACATTTTGCAAAAATGAAGGGTATAATATACCACAGGTATAGTTTATGAAATTTCATAAGATAGTCAGTAGTACAAGTGGTGGGGAAGTAGCTTGAAATAAAGCTTATTTTATGCAGGTGAATTGCAATAAAAACAATGGCTAGAAATTGTTTTAAAGATTTTAAGTTTGTTTTCTCAAAGAATAATGCATAGGTATGTGTCTCTATAAATTTATCTACTTAAAAATACTAAACTGGAGAATGTCATTTCAAGAGGCAGTTTCTTCTATGGGACTGCACCCAGCATCTCTTGGATAGTGTAACTTAGCCTGTCCCATCAGTTTCTCAAATTATCAGAGAAATTGTTTTATTTAACAGGTGATTCAAAAGAAAATACTTGGAAAGTATATGAAAAGACGAGGTATATTATAAAGTATGTCATAAAGCATGAACCGTCATAGTCTCAATAATGATCAACTAAAGCAATGCACTGAAGATCTGTGGCTATTAGCATTGGTCTTCTCAAGTGCTGTGTATCTGACAAATTCCATTAGGACTATTTGCATTTTTTTTGAAATGTACTTTTGAAAACCACTGTAAATATTGACTGTAATTATTAACTGTAATTATGAATAATTAGAAATGTATTATAAAGATACCTAGTATAGAACTCTGACTCTGTTGCAGACTTCTGCTTGAATATTGAGCAAATAGAGAAGCAGCAATTCCCACCACTGGGCTTCATAGAACAAGATTTAGGATTCATCTGCAAAATCTGCAAATCCACTAGAACCTAGGGAAGAGTGCCCAGGAGTTCCTATGTTTCCACATGGCCCCATTAGGTCTGAAGTCAACGTACAGAGGATTTTCCAGTGCAGCGGGTTGAAATATAATATAATATAAAAGGGACTCTATTGATTTTTTTGGACGGATGGTCTGTCTTGACCAAAAATAAGGACGAGGCTTTCTGCCAAATGAGGATCATTAGGGCACAATTAGATGTTTCTGCCAGTTTTGTACAAGACAAAGCCATCAGCCCAAATTCAGTACACCTCTGTAAATTCTACTAACATCCATGAATTTACTCTAGGTGAGGCCACTTTTTCTAGACAGTGCTGCGTATCCCAAGTGCATTGAGAATGAAATAATGACCAGATCATTTTAGTTAAGTTACTGTAGATGAGCTCCTAGTGTGAAGCAGCAACTAAGGGGGGTAGTGCAAGCCTTAAATGCACAAGCAAAGAAATAACAAACAGAAATAGAAAATGGCATTACTTTTTGTGGCATAACTAAAACCATTACTGTGTTTCGTTCCAGTGCTCATAAATTTAAAAGGAAGTAAAAAGTGAAAGAAGTTTCAGAAAAAAAAAACATTTTCCACAGTCATTCATGGTATTAAAAACCTAAGAAAACTAAGCAATAATGTCTTAGAATGAAAGCCTTAAGTTGCTCAACCTACTGTATCAAAGATGAGAATAAGAGCTGTCTTGAACCCAGTCTGTAACTATCTATGTCAGGAGAAAGATTCTTAATACCTGGAAGCCCTTTCGACCGCAAACAGACAAATGCTGGGATCGAGAGTCAGAAAAGTTCAAACTGAAAGTAAGATGAAAATTTTCAATAAAGATAAAATAATCACGGGGAATACTGGGAAATTCTTCCCTGAAGTCTTAAGACAGAGCCTTTGTCTAACTGAAACTGTGTATCAATCATTGCTTTTGGGCTGCATTGTAGGAATCACTGGAAGAAATGCTGCCTTTTGCCATTTCGGAGGTCAGGTTAACATTTTCATAGCAGTATATTCTGGCCATGTATTAATCTATGAATTTTCTCTAGCCAAATGAGAACAGAAACCAAGCACAAACAGGAGCAAATACTTTGACACCCTGTTAAACAAAAAAATGTTTAAATAAATTGTTTTCTCAGAACCAATCTCTGCATCAATTGCATAAAGAGCTCACTGAGAAATGTTTCCCATGAAGAATTCAAATATAATGGGTGAAAAAAAATTATTCAGACAAATCATTACTATTGTTCCCAATGGGAAAATACCCCCACCCCTAATTTACTTCTACACCCTGTAATATTTTCTAATTCCCTCTCCAGTTGCTGCAGATGACAAACAGAATCAAAATCTGGACATAATTAAATCAATAATCTTTCTGAGGCAACAATTTTTTGTGGTGTTTGATTTCTATGCAGCTTTATCACTTTTCTATCATTTATCGTCACAAGTGTATAAAACGTGAAATCACTCAACACTGCTTTAGTTTAATGCTATTAATCTACGATTATTTTATTGTTACACATTTTTAGATATTGCACATCTGAATAGACTTGTGCTTCTTTGGAGCCACAGTAGTTAACAAATAAGCACATCTTTGATACTGATACCTCCTTTTTTTCAACTACTTCCCAGAACTGACATTTTTTGAAAGTTACTTGTCCTCTTCTTTTAGTAATTTTTACCATACTTCTAAATAAACTTGGACTGACTCAGGGGAGAGATCATGATGTAGATATTAAAATGACTGCTTTTTAATTATATTACAATCCCAAGAAATTTGACTTTGGCCTTATTTTGCCACCTCATTAAATTTAATTATTTTTCTCCAAAATGGGCCTGGCTAGTCTCAGATGAACTAAACTTCAGACCTGCTTGTGAGATGTCAATGCTTTAAAGAAGTTTTCATCAGTCAATGGGACAAGTGTTCTTGCATCTGTGTCATGGCTGCAGTAACCACAACCAGGAATCAAAGGTGGAATCAAAGGTTTTTCAATAATTGAATTTAGTAATATTAATAACCCAGATAATGAAAGGAGAAATAAGTCATTTGCATAAGCAAAGGCGACTCAAAGAACCATGCTCCCTCCTCACTGTTTTAATTTCCATGTATAACCAGAAAATGAAACACAATGTAAATCTATGTATTTCACTCAGTAACCAGATATTCTTTAAGAACTGCTGCTCTTTTCCATTTAGCCTCTGGGGATATTTCTCTGGATTGGAAACATTTGATTTCCATTGAAAATCTCTGGGATTCATGCACTTTGATTTGTGTTTAGACATCTTCCTTGTAATTGCTAGAGGTCTTATTTCCTACCACAGAGAATGCATAGACTAACTAGAATTAAGGACTGACCATATATGGTCTGCTTTACATGGCCTGTGCATCTTACCATAATGCCTCTTTTCTTCCTAGTACTATTATTATTCCTCTGGATTTTCTCCAATTTAGCCCTGCTGGGTACATGGCAGGAAAATATATTTTCAGGATATTCCTATCAAAACCTTTCATACACAATTAACTATTCTGGCTGGCAGAGAGTAATGGCAAGAACAGACTATGTTCTATAAAAGCGATGCATGGCGAGACAGGTATTTCTATTTTAAGAATATCTGTTTTGAAATTAAATTGAAAAATTCATAAAATAACTTATTTCAACAACTTCTTTAAGAAACAGATGTGAAATGAGGAATAAAGATTTTTCAGAATTTTTCATGCTTGTTTTGGTGTACATGAGAATATAAACTAGCCCACTAAATCTGATTCCTTGTTGTGCTGTGCTTTATGTAGTCAATTATGTCTATACAAGAGGCTGCAAAATCAGGCCCCAGTTACTATCAGAAGAAATCAAATCCCTGCCCAATCATCCTTTCAGCAAAACTGGTCTGTTAGACCCATTAATACAATAGGATTAGCTGAGCTGACAGTGAGTAAAAATACTGTGCGGTGGTTGAACGGCAGAAGTAATTTTCCAACTGGATGGCAGCTTTAGAGAGGTGATGATCCCCTGGATAACAAGAGCAGGAGACTCAAAGGAGGAGAGGTCACATTTTTTGTCCATGAGAAGGGTATTGTTTTTTTAGACAACACTTCCTAAAAATTTTCTGCTGGTTTTGTATTGTATGGTGAACTGGCAGCTATCTACACTTTCACAATCTCTACCGTGTAAATATAATATTTATCCTTTGTATTACTTACGAAAGGGTGATGACATATGACTGCATATTCTGCCCATCTGAGATACTCACTCAGGCTCTGACTCTGTAGTTGGATATTTGTGTCTCCCAGACTAGTACAACACCAAAATTAACAGGACTAGCCATATTTTTGTATTCACACTCTGTCTTTATACTAAAGTGAGGAATGTACAGTGATGCTATGACTAACACAGGCGGCTGAAGACAATTTGGTATGAAGTGCTCTTCAGAGTTAGCAGCTAAAAATGTAGAAGACACTCTGTACACAATTAAATATAAAGTAACAATATTCAAAATCACTTTGTTGTATAGTTATTTAGCTAGTCATCATAAAATTTTTTTGGCTACTACTGAGGTTCATTTTGTGGATGTGAACTGAGCTAAATCTGCCTTTGGAAGATTCGAGAATGGTACAGAACAAACTTTCTGCTCGTTTAAATGGGAAATTCCTCTGAAGTGAGTGGAGCTGTACTCTGGAAGTCAGCATGCTGTAACCGAGTGTTTAATTTGACACCAAATTAAAATTTAATCGCAGCTATCTGTGACTGTAAGTGAACAAAATAGATGTCTTTATATTTTTTAAAATAACTTAATTTTCTCCTTTACTAGTTTAAAATCATTTCAGTGCTAATGCTGAATGTTATTCTGATTAATTAGTAGTTACAGATAATGACAATGAAACTAATTACATGAAATTTTACAATTAAAAAAACAGCTTTCCTGCACTTAAAAACTGGTCATTCTTAGCTAAAGTAAAAATTGGTATATTTTTTTCATTTTCTCTGTAGATTTTACAGGAACTGAGCAACATTATTTTCTTTTGTAGCCACGTGAATACCCGGACTGAGCTCCCATGTGTACAGAGTACTTCCACACATTGCAATCAGGAAACTAATGCTTTAGAACAATTCTTGATTTTCATTAATCACTTTGATTGTCTGTATATTATGGTTAGCTACATTAACTTTTCATCTATGACTTTTCCTATCTCAGAACTGCACAATTAAAATTTCTAGTAGTAGTAAATGTTTCAAGACAGTCACATTTTGGGGACGTCTATAAAATGAACCCAAACCAAGTTAAAGCTAGTTCTTCTCTTCCTAACAGTTTAATCACAGAATCACAGAACGGTTAGGGTAGAAAAGACCTCTGGAGGCCATCTGCTCCAACCTCCCTGCGCAAAACAGGGCCACCTACAGCTGATTGCCCAGGACTCTGTCCAGATGGCTTTTGAATATCTGCAATGTTGGAGACTCCACAACCTCTCTGGGCAAGCTGTGCCAGTGCTCGGTCACCCTTACAGTAAAAAAGTGTTTCCTGATGTTCAGACAGCACCTCCTGTGCTTCAGTCTGTGCCCATTGCCTCTGGTCTTGTGACTGGGAACCACTGAAGAGAGCCTGGTTCCATTCTCTACGCACCCTCACTTCAGGTAATTCATACATATTAACATGACCCGCCCTGAGCCTTCTCTTTTCCAGGCTTAACAGTTCCAGATGTCTCAGCTGGGACTCTCATAGGAGAGTCCCTTCGTCAGCTTTGTAGCCCTTGGTAGGACTCTCTCCAGTATGTCCATTGGTTCTCTTGCACTGAGGAGCCCAGAACTGGACACAGTACTCCAGATGTGGCCTCACCAGTGCTGAGTAGAGGGGAAATATCTATCATCTCCCTCAACCTGCTGGCAATGCTTTGCCTAATGCAGTCCAGGATACCATTAGACCCCTTTGCCCCAATGACATATTGTTGGCTCATGGTCAACCTGGTGTCCCCCAGGACCCTTAGGTCCTTTTCTGCAAAGCTGCTTTACAGCTGGGTGTCCCCCAGCATATATGGGTGCATGGGGTTGTTCCTCCGCAGGTGCAGGACTTTGCACTTCTCCATGTTGAACTTCATAAGGTTCTTGTCAGCCCATTTCTCCAGCCTGTCAAGGTCCCTCTGGATGGCAGCATGGCTTTCTGGTGTATCAGCCAATCCTCCCAGTTTGAGGGTTCTCTTCCTTACTGAGGTATACTCTTCCCCATCATCCAGATCATTAATGAATATGTTAAATAGGATCAGACCCAGTCTTGACCCCTGAAGTACACAGCTAGTCACTGGCTTCCAAGTAGACTTTGTGCCACTGATCATCACCCTCTGGGTCTGCCATTCAGACAGTTTTCAAGCTGTCTCAGTCTGCTCATCCAGCCCATACATCAGCAGCTTCTCTATGAGGGTCTTATGGGATCAAACATTATCAAGAGTGGTCACGCAATGACATCTGACAGCTCTTTCAGTGTTTGTGGGTGCATTCGATCAGGCCCCATGGACTTATGTACGCCCAGTTTGCTTAACCATTCCCTAACTGGATCCTCTTCCGCCAAGGGTACATCTTCCTTGTTCCAGCCTTTGCTCTTTGTCTCTGGGACCTAGGATTCCTGAAGGCTGGTCCTTCTAGTAAAGGTTGAAGCAAAGAAGGCATTCAGTACTTTGGCCTTTTCCATATCCTGTGTCACGAGATCCCCTGTCCTGTTGACAACAGGTCCATATTTTCCCTCGACTTTCTTTTGTCAGTAATGTACTTATAGTGGCCTTTCTTGTTGTCTTTGGCATCCCTGGACAGATAAAATTCCATCTGTGCTTTGGCTTTCCTAACTTCATTCCTGGATGTTCGGATATCCCTCTCAGGCTACCTGTCGTTGCTTCCACCCTTTGTATGCTTCCTTTTTGTGTTTGGGTTTGGATAGCAGCTCTTTGTTCATCCATGCAGGCCTCCTGGCATTTTTGCCTGATTTCTTGTTTGCAGGGATGGAACTCTCTTGTGCTTGGAGGAGGTGATCCATAAATATTAATCAGCTTTCTTGGACCCTCTTTTCTCCAGGGCCTTATCCCATGGGACTCTTCTGAGCAGATCTTTGAAGAGGCCAAAGTCAGCTCTCCTGAAGGAAACCCTTCTCACCCTCCTCCATGCCTTCAGGATCCTGAACTCCACCATGGTCACTGCAGCCAAGGCTGCCCTTGAGCTTCACAACCTCAGTGAGCACCTCCTTCTTGGGGTATGAGGTCCAGCAGAGTACCTCTCCTCATTGGCTTTACTACCATTTGGAGAAGGAAGTTATCACCAATGCACTCCAGGAGCCTCGTGGATTGCTTATAGCCTGCTATGTTATCCCTCCAGCAGACATCTGGGTGGTTGAAGTCCCCCATGAGGACAATGGCCAGTGAATGTGAAGCTCCTCATATCTGTTTATAAAGGGCCTCATCCACTTGTTCTTCCTGGTCAGGTGGACTATAGAAAACACCCACTATAATGTCACTTTTGACAGTTCTTGAAGTCTTCCTTATAACCTTTGTTCCTTTTTGAAAGAAATTACTTGGATATACATTCTGATGATAACCTTCACTCATTTTCCATTTTTTTCTAAACCTACATTACCTTCAGTATAGGCCATGTGGAGATTATTTTTTATATCATTATGCTGTGATGTCATTAATCTATCATAATACATCAGCACAATAGCATGCTGCCCATGAAAAAGTGGTAAAGCATCTTTCCTATTGTCAGCTCTCCTACAGCTGGTAAATTGGTTAGAATGACAAAGACGCTGGCACCAAGAAAAATCAACATAGAATTCTTTAGTGAAGAACTATTTCTGGGCTAAAACTTTATTGGAACCAATTATAATAATTCCACACAAAAAGTTGTCTCTGCGGTATATTGCCCTGTAGTACATATTAAGGGTACAGTAGGGAATATTGTAATGACCTTTCATGGGACTGAGTCAAATAGAAGTTTAGAAGGAAATTAATAAGAACATCTAAATGTAGAGCTACAGAAGAAAATATCTGAGGATACATAAATATTATTATTTGAGTAATATGAAAAAATATATCCATTAATTGTGTTCTGAATGTATTTCTTAGATTGCCTTCTTTTGAGATTACATCTTAAGCATGATATAGAATGGAATTTCTTATATTATTAAAACAAAATTTTAATAATATATGGACTAAGCAAACTGTCCTATAGGGGAAATCCTTCTCCATAAATTAAATCCCAATAGATTTATTGGGATAATAGAAATCTTGTTTGATTGTTGGCCCATTATTAAAATGAGCACTCAAATCACCTGCTTCCTAATTTTTATTCATGAAGAGGAGGAATAATTCTGAGGTTCCCAAAGTGGAAAAACTCCTACATCTAAACCATAATTAAAATTTCTCCCTGGCAGAGTATTTACGCCATTAGGCAATTCACAGAATTATAGTCATGAAAGCAAGGATCGTGTATCATATAACCTATGTACTTACTCAAGTTTAAAAAACTCACAAACAAACCACAAACATTTCTTGCATTTTTTTTTTCAATCACATTTTCAGAATAAAGAAATAACCTGAGCAACTAACCATCTACTAGGAGAGAATCTAGTATTTGAACGAGGTGGAATTGCTATGAGTATATACTGAACACATAGGCTACATAAACATATGCACATTTATTCATGCAATAGTAATACCTTATGCAATGTAAAGTGTATAAATGTCATGAATACAGCCAACATAGTGAACAATAAATGATGTGCTATGGTCCAACTATTGATACATACAGAAATTAAACAGAAGTGATCTTCACACATAGGAAAAAATGTTACTTTACTAACAGAAAACTCCTCCAATGTCATATCATGCCAAGGGACAGAAATAGATTAACACTAAACTTCAGGAAAAGTCTCCTTACAATTCAACAAAACAAAGACTAATGCATATGAAGATGCTTATGAGCTTGAAAGAGCAATATAGATTAATAGGATTTAGAATTTGTCGTATGTTCTTTTGTTTAAAGAAAACATTTCAAGGAACTGCTGTTCTGTAATTATAGTTTGTTTCAAAACAAAATTATAAGAACTATACAAAAGCCACTAACAACATACCTCAAATTATTTTCATTTGCAAAGCCTCATTATATAGCAAGTTAAGAAGTGCTTGATCCATTTTTTTCATTCTGCTTTTTACAGCTTAGCAAATGTCTTTTTGCTTTAAGAAAGCTATACTTATTCCAAAAGTGTCTGTTATGAAGAACATCTAATTCTCATAAATCATTTGCTGCTTAGAAAAAGAAAAAAATTCAAAGCACATTTCCCAAGCCATGCTTGTAATGGATGTAGAGCAGCCACCTCATTTTACTTCCACTAAAGCAAACCAACTATCCCTCCCTAAAACCCCATTTGTCTCCAAAAGTAGTTTAGAATATCAAGGTCTCAAGTGCTTTTCTTTTATCTCTTTGAATGTACCTCTTAGCATTCAATATTGATAATTATCACTTTTTATATGGTCTGCACTATTAGTGAATTACCAGTGTTTTCTATAGTGGGCCAAATTTTTAAAACACAACACCTTCTGGTTAGGGCATTGGCATTACCTTTAAACAACTTTGCTGTTATTACTCTAACATTTTGCATCAGTGATATCTACATGTATTTAAAAGACATGTAAAAGATGCATCCTAAAAATACTACAACCAAATTACATAAAAAGAACATGATCTTTATGTAATGTCCTACATTAGATGCTTTTTCTGTCTTCAGTAACAAGTAGTCTGATGAGAAGTGCAAAATTTAAATAAACAAATCAAGTGAAGTTCTAGTAAAAAATAAGTGGAATTGAAAAACTGGTCAAGAATAGTTCTTATGACATACAATGGGATCTTCTTTAGAACCCATTCAGACGGACAGAAATCTTTTCATTATTTTATACTGCTTGGATAAGACCTGGATTGCTCCTTGATTTTCATGGTTTATCTGCTGTGCTGCTACTTGGCATCTGCGACTCCCATTGAGATCTCATGGTGAATCATTGGAACACAATGAGTTCACAAGTCCCCTCTCTCTGCCAGAGAAGCATTTCTAATCAATAGCTTTTAGTGTAATGGAAGTTACCACAATGCTTTCAAGATCTGGGTTTATGTTGTAGTTAAAATGAGCTTAGTGCCATCTCTAGTGTATAGCTGTTATTTCACAAAGCTGCATATTATACATTAGGTCAAGGCTGCTTGTCCAAACCAGCATTTTATAAGGCAAAATAAAAGCAACACAGAAAATGTTGATACTACCACGGGGAAATCATCTTCATATGTTTCATTGGTGAATACCTACATACCCACATATTTAGCTAGGATTTGTGATAGTAAAGTTATTGAAATAAGTCAAATAAATTTTTCATCTAAATTGATTTGTGTGAGCATGCAATGGGAAAGTGCAGATTCTGATGGAAGTTATGATTATGTAAATCTCCACTGAGACAAGAGAGCTACTTCAAATATATGAGAACTGGTGTAAATCCCTTATAACACAAGTTCAAATCTCTGGTTGAAACCCTCATAAACACATTTTAATTGGGATTTCTTCTCTTAGAATTGAATCATTCAATTACATACACTTTGGAACATATAAAGAGGAGAAAGGCATTTAGAAAAAACATCTCATTCAAGTATCGGCTAATTTTTTCTCATTTGTCAAAATATTGTAAAAAATAGCTGTAGTCACAAACATTAAAGAACATAGGTCAAATCCAGTGAAGAATGAAGTACAGATTTAATTTGGGTAGAATCAACATGTGCCTTCTACGTGCCAGCTTTTCCAGAAACTGAAGAATAGGGTACACACATGTTGGAAGAAACCAGTGGTGGCTACAAAGGAAAACAAAAGTTCACCATGTAGCACTAACAGCAGCTATGCTTCGCTGAAATAAGATAAAAGTCCCACTGGAAATTTCAGGTCAATTGGAATTTTGCAACTGGATTACAGGATTGGGCCCTAAAGGCTGAAGTTTGCACAAAGAGCTTAGTCATCTTTGTGCAACAGTGACACACATTTTGGTATCATTTACATATAAAAGTGATCCCAGTCGCTTATGTAAATTGGCTATTCCCTCCTGGAATTTGGTAGTTTTCTCAGCAAATATAAGGACAAATCAAAGAAAGAAGAAGAAGATGATGAAGAAGAAAAGCTACACCAACAACAATGGAAAAAAAATAAAAATAAAAGAAAGGGAAAAGAAGAATAGAAAGAATAGCAATTTCATGAGGAAAACTGAGTGCATAAGAATTAGTATAACTTATTCAGCACAATGCCACGGATCTCACTGACCTTGGGAGTATTTCCAGGAGTCGCTCCTCCCACAAATATTTTCTGAACAATTATAAAGCATCTGAGACACTTTTTTTTTTCCTCCCAGGAGCAGTGATTCATTTTTCTTTCTGTATCGATTTTTCTTTAACAAATATATCTACTGGGGCCATTTAAAGGAAGCAGTACTGTTGTTTCAGATATGTTCCTGTATATCTCTTTGAGCGTATCTCATGGTCACGTGAAAGAAACTATATCAAAATGGGCTGGGTTTTGGAGTGTTTTTTAAGATCTTCTATTAAAAAATGAGTTGTAATTCCAGGCTCAGGTAGAAAAAAAATGGGTAATTGCATTTTTTCCCCTTCAAAGAATAGTCTAAATATATTCAGTGCAAGCTATGAACACGATTGCCATGACGCCATAATTGGAAGTCTTTGCTCATTGTGCTTCTAGCGCAATGCACAAAGAATTATTGATAGCTATAAGAGAAAGCTGGAAGTCAGTTTACCAGTCAGGGTTAGACTAGTTAAGCTTGATATCCAAGGATAAAAATGACACCCATTCATAAGTGTGAAGTAGTTCCTCTTATGCAATTGTTCACAAAGCACTTGGCTGGTTTGGAAAACACAGCATCAACTTATAGACAGTCTTACCAACAATAACACCTCAAACAAAAGAATTCCAAGGCGAGTACACATCTTTTCACAAAGAAATTAGCAAATACATATGCCCAAATACGATTTCCAGTGCAATATCAACAAATTCTGTCACTTAGTATATGATAGTTTCTGAACAAGACATTACACAGCTAATTTAAGAGTGATTCGAAGGGGAGGAAAAATATTTGTAAAGAAACGGTACAACCAAAATGGATGAACGGGAAAAAAGGTAAAACAGGACACATTACCTCACTGATTAGGACCCTCTCTAGAAGACATAATGTGAATATGAACTTACATATAATACGCAATTACATTCATTGTGCTACATAAAGGATTGAAGAGATTTTGAGGGCTGCTACATTCCTTTAGAGGGATACAAAGTATATTTCAGTAGGCTCTGGAATTCTAGCACACTCATACTTCATATGTATAGAAAACCCCATACAGTCCTCAAAAAACCATGCAGGAGTTACACAGTACCTTGAAAAACCAGATTCTGGAATAGCATTTTCATCTCTTAAGACATGAGCGACACTCCTTACAAAAAATAATCACATAGCTATGATGTTATGAAAAACATGGAAATGACAGTTCACAAGACTATTAGTAAACAAATATCAAGAGAAAAAATGGGTCTTGGTCTCTACAGCCAGCTACAGATATACCATGACTCCAATGTGGAGCTCACAGAATAATTATAGTTAGTAAACAACAGGAGTGTTAAAACAAAGCATTTAATTTTGTTTTAAATCTATATTTTTACAGGGGAACTTACTACTTTGTTTTGGGGAAAAAACCCATCTTAAATGGGTTCTTCCTAGGGTTAATTTTTGCTCATTCTGCTTGCATTCACTTTTTTTTTTTTTAATTATTTGAAGCTTGATCACTAAAAGTGACTCTCCCTTTTCAGCTGATTCAGTATACTCAGGCTCCGAGCACTGAATTCTTATCTTTGCAGGTAGAAAGCTTTTTAGTTCATTGATGAAGTATCCATGCTTTGTTAAGCAATAAAACCTCTTTAGGATTTTATAGTGTTTTTCTTTCATGGAAGGACCTCAGCAGCTTATACGTACAAATGCCTCCATGAAGCAGACAGAAAATCTGGTAGTAAATGTTTCCATGCAAGCTCGAGTGGTGCTCGAGGCTGATGTGAGGGTCATTCAATTCAAGTGAACGTGTGAGTATAGGACTTCTTCCACTCATAGCTGAGCTGAAGAAAACATAAAAGGGGAATTTAAATTCATTTCAGGAAAAATGAAGAATAAAAGCCAAGATAGAAGATTTGGCTAGGCTCAGGCATACATTATTTTGTCTACAGGTAGGTGATGTCCAGATTTAAACTGTTATGAAAGATCAGGTAGGAATCACGTGAGCCATATAGCATTTAATTGAAACAGGAGAATTGTTTAAATTGTGTACTCTAGACCATAACGTCTGTGAAAATTGCTGCGACCTTTTAGATAGTAGATTTAATTCTAAAATTCTGTTTTTTTAAGTAGGAAAAAATATGCAGTGCTGAATATGATGAAAATTTGTGAACTCCTTATTTTATTCAGCTAGGAAACTATGGAGGGAAAGTGCCCATGGAAGGAGTTTATTGTCTTAAATGGTTTCTAATTCTAAGAATCCTGGCTGTTCCTCAGTTTAGACTACTTTTTTAGCAACAGTACTATTTAGACTACTATTTTTGCAATTTTTATCATAACAAAAAGCAACTCTGCTACTATCAATAAGTGGGCAAGAAAAAGATCAGAATTTTCTCCACCCCAGATATATGTACTTATTTTTAGGAAATGCCTCCCGAGTGCCAATTAAATTTATTGTAGACTTTCCCTTTTCCCCTTTGGCTTTATGTCTCCTGTAGAAAGAATTGTAGATTTAATATGAAGGACAAAATGGCAAACAGAAGAAAATAAAGAAGACTTACTTTTTTTTCCACCAAGAGGAAAGTTAAAAAATCTCTTCTTATCAAGCGTAATAGAGAAGAAATGTTGTTATATATGCAGAAAAACTTTCTCAGGAGAGAAATAAGGAAGAGAAATATTCAGTTCAGTTGGGTCCAAACTACAGGGTCTTCAAAAAGCAACCAGAACAACAAAAGCACCACATATTATTCATTGCAATAACATTACGTGCCAAAACATCAAGCCACTTCAGGAAAGAGGTAAATGCAAACAATTCGCTTAGACTTCCTCATTACTTCTTTATCTCACTATAGGATCTATAAAGCAGCACAGGAGAAGCAACAAAGTTTCAACAAAGGTTTATGCTGTTTCAGACTTCATTCTGTCATTTCTGGGGCAACACATGACCCTGTAAGGTCCAAACCAAGAAAACTGAAATACTGTTTGTGGTGTTGGATTCTTTTCCTATTTTCTAAATCACTACAGAAAAACAGCACCACTTTTTCTACTGCCACCATCCTTTGACTTGTCCCTTCCTTCCATCCTTCCTTCCTTCCTTCCAGTAACAAACTCCTGCTGAAGCCCTCACCCCTGTGGTTTATCAAAGCAGAAACAAGTAGAATTTTCCCACAATCTGACTACTGCAAGTAAAGAAGACCACAATCATAGTTCTAACCTGAGGGCAAAAATATTCTATATTACAAGTCAAAGAATCAGATACTGAATTATTACAGCTACTAGCACATTTTGTCTTTGGCATTTACTGTGTTGGAAGACGTAATTCTGTGGCCACGAGCTGTCAGGCAGGATATTTTATTCTGTTCCAGGGATGTATCAATGTAATTAATCGTGATAAAAAACAGAACCATCCAGCATTTTTCTGCCTTAGTGTAGGATAAACTATGTCTATGTCAATCCTGATATTATTTATCCAATGTCTTCCCAACCCTCACTCCCATTACACCTATTTCAGTGTTTCGCTATTCTTATAATTAGAAAGTTCTTCCTAATGTTTAAACTTATTTTTAATTCCTGCAATTTAACCCCACTATTTCTTATCCATCTACCATGGCCAAATGAAGCACAGATTATTTCTTTCCTTTTTTTACCACCCTTTTATCAATTTGATCTTTGCTGTCAGGTCCTCCCTTAGTCATTTCTCCTGTAAGGTACATAACCCAAAGTCTTTTGTTTTTTATTTCGTAGGTCTGCTTTGTTGGTGAAATGCAATGCTCAGAATTGGATGCAGAATTCCAGCCTGCCGTACAGCACTAAGCAGAACTGGATAATTAATTGGCCATGACTTACAAGCTTTATTTCCATTTACAAGACATAAAATGTTCTTAGATTTTTTTACAACTCCATGGCTTTACTGACCCCTGTTCAGAATGTGATACATGCAGGCTCACAGATTTTCTTCCAAAGAAACAGTATTTCACCAGTTTTTTTCTACAGCATATTTTTGCTGTCCATAATTCCTTCCTACGCCTAGCACCTTCCGCTAGTTTCCACAGAATTTTAGCATATCCTTTGGTCCTCTTCTCTAATTTGTCAAGCTAATTTTGAATTCAAAGCTTGTTGTTGAGTGTACTGTTTCTCTTTCCCAGCTCTGTGTTATCGCAGATTTAATAAACTTGGTCTATGCTTTACCATCCAGGCTGATTAAAGAAAAGTAGCAAAGAATTGATTCCAGGAGCAATGCCTGCGGTTGGTTTCTCCTTTCACTTTGACAGAGAATTACTGACAACTTGCACAGTTATCCAGCCAACTTTGCATGCAATTTACTAGCAATTTAGAAACTTAATCTAGCCCAAGATTTCCTAGCTTGCTTAAGAGAATGTCAGTTAGTGCCTAAAAATTTATTTAAGAATACGTGACATCTGCTCCTTCTGGACAATCTCTATCAATTGTTGAAGAATTGGTTTAATGCAATTTCTGCTGATAAATGCATGCCTACTGTTACTCAGCTTTTCCTTACTTTGCAACTGCTAACAAATAATTTGCTTGAATATTTGTTCCATAGTCTTTCAGGAACTAAAGTTAAGCTGGCAAGTTAGACTTGGCTCTTTTTAAATTGCAATTTTAAAATTTGGCACTATGTTCCCCATCTTGCAATCTTTGAAAATATCATGCACCCGTACACACTTTCTTAAAGGAAACCCCTAATAGAGGCAAGATTTGGTCTGGTCACTATTCTGTTAAGTATCAAGCTGTTAAGTACCAAGTATTCATCAGACCATGCTCATTCGTGTACTTCATGGACATCAAGGTCCTGAATAATCTGAAATTGAAAGAATATACCACTTTCATACTGAATGCTTAAAATATCTATGCAGGATAGTCTTGCACCTGATAAGGAAGCTAATAACAAAGTGACAATAAAGAGATAGGGAGTAGGCTGGGAGTGGGCAAGAAGTGGGGAAGGGACACATTGGGGACAGCTGACCTAAACAAACAGATACTCCATTACCATATAATGCCATGCTCAGCAAT
Organism: Numenius arquata; assembly: GCF_964106895.1. Classification (NCBI taxonomy): domain Eukaryota; kingdom Metazoa; phylum Chordata; class Aves; order Charadriiformes; family Scolopacidae; genus Numenius; species Numenius arquata. The sequence continues at coordinate 51,248,312 of NC_133577.1, forward strand.
AAAACTGCGAGGTTTTACCTTCAAATGTAGCTGTTGCGTGGAGACTGGCTGGGCATCAGTCTGCCTGTGGGGTAAGTGATTGCCTTTGCATCACTTGTTTTTTCCCCTCTTTCTTTCACTTATTAAACTGTGTATATCTTGACACATGAGTTTTTAATTTTTGCTTTTCCCATTCTCTTCCTTGGGCTGCTGGGGGAAAGTGAGCAAGTGGCCGTATTAGTGTGTAGCTCCTGGCTTGGGTCAACTGATAACAGGTGTGTTAGATGGAAGACTATGAGCCATGATTCATAATTTCAAAATGTTCAGACCATGTTTTTACTACATGTATTGATACCAAGAAATATCTCTAGTAAAGTTAGTAACACAGGCAGCTTAACTACCTGAAAAAAACCTGTTTAGCTATTTAAAAGTATGCTAAGTTCTGTTCAAACACTTGCATTATTGTATGCAGTAAGGATTATTATTTTTGTACAAAGTAATCACACCATAAATTTTCATTGATTCAGAACCATTAAAATACCTAAATAATACATAGGTTGTACAGTATGAATTTCACTTACTCAACAGATTGATATAAATCTTCTAAAATACAGCATTTTGATTAAAATTACAGATGTGACTGAACCACTCATTTGGCTTTCATATCTACATTTTAGTTCTTTGTCCTGTAAAAACTGTTGTCTATCTTTACATAGAAAAGTGGAAGTTCAAGCAACAGGCAAACCAATTATTTGTCAATGTTCACAGTAGAAATGATAGGACTGGCAAAGTTTGTTAGAACTACTGTTTTTGGCACAATCCAAACTTCACCATCTCTTTCTTCTATCAGCAACAAGACAAGTAAATCTTTTAGTCTCTTAGCAGAATCCAGTTCATTAGTTGTCAACCTTCTGTTGTTCTTCTGAGTGATCCTGGTTTTCTTTGGTTTTCTCTTTTATTGTAAATTTTAAATTAACTCAGCTCAAGCCCCATTAAGTTTGGTACAATTTGGTTAAAAAAAAACCAAGCCACAAAACAAAGTTGTACTTTGAAAATGATATCTTTTTACTACATTTACTTCTGGCCCCCTCTTTATCTATGTCATCATATTTCTCCCCACAAATTAGACATCCCATTCTACACTACTGGTCACTTATCATTTATGTATGACATTGGTGAAAGCTCCAATATTAGTCAGGTCAGCTCCTCTACAGTGGATGAAGCTATATGGACTTATACCTTTTAACTATATCGTGTATATTATTCCTATCTGATCTGCAGGAGTGGTGCTGTTGTATGTTATTCATCTGCCACTGCACTGCAAAATAACTTCCTATTTATAAAAGGCAAGTCCCCTATTAGCTAAGGTCATAGCTGATACACACTACATGTCTGAAGGTTTGAGTTTATTTAGCGATTCATATATAATGCCTGTAATTGTAAAGAGCATCAAAAAGTCCAGGAATATACCACAGAGTAAGAGAAAAAAGTTCAATAGGCTCCATTATAACAATGTTTGCACTGATGTTCGTCCAGAGAAACTGTAATCATTGGAGGCAGAATAACAACTGGAGTAATGCCAGCCTTATTACAAATTTATTATTATTTTTACAAGAGGATTTAAGGGGAAAAATATCTGATATTGTGTTTCAGGATGAACTGGTCAACACTAAAGGTGAAGGGAGGATGGCGGAATTTTTTCACCACCACCTACATCTTGTAACAATAACCTAGTTGCTTTATGGGAGTATTTTTTTTTCTCTTAAAATGTTAAACTTAGACACATTAGGCTGTTCAATTTGATAGACAATGGGTTTTATGGCTTGAGCTGGTATTAAATTTCGTGTTCTTCTAAAACCACTCTGTGTACTCAGCCATGGATTATCTAATAATTCAAGTCACGTACTGTTTCTTACTCTGTTTGAATTCCCTAGGTTTTATTTGTTGTATCCACACTGGCAGCACTACAAACAGTAAAATACTTCTTTTGTTATTAATACGATTTTTCAACCATCTGCACTTTAAGCAACAAAGATTAAACATCTTTCATTTTTTAGCCTAAGTAAAATGTCAAAGGTTAATTTTGTTTTGCGAACATCTGAAAAGTCTTAGCGAAAGCTTTCAGTTTGCTCTTTTCAACGTACGTATGGTTTCAGAACAAAAATGGGAGGGAAATAAATAAGGTTCCTGGCCCCTAGCTTGAGACACAGCTTCTGCAAAATAAAAACAACAATCCTTTACAAAAAGTACAGAGGACAATTTCCTTTTACCCATCAGGTCAAAGCTGGAGTTTCAAATGTTTGCAGGCAAATATTTTGCCGAGTGTCTTTGCAACTTTTAACTAGAATAGTTGCTTTATTGTCTTTTCCATCATAACAGCAAGGTCTTTAACATTTTGCATGTGCAGCACCAGTTCTTGCTTAGGATTATGATTTGGTCATTTAAATATCTTTCAGGAGCAATATCCAGCAGCAATCCATCCAAATATCTGGCTCACTTTACAAATGAAGAAACTAGACAAGAACGGTAAGATCATTTTGCTATGATGAGAAGAAAACAAGGAAAACCTGTCATTCCAAATCTTTTCTTAATTTCTAACTGATTTATGTAAATATGAACTGTAGGTTAACTTGAATTACTTATTTGAATGTTTTTATAGATTATTGACCTAATTTGAGAGGATGTGGATTGACACAAAACTATCACATAAGCAAAATAATGTGTAAAGTTTAGCATTTCCTGTTTTCTTGCCCTATGCTAGTTCCTAAAAATATTTGCCCTTATCCAGTAAATGGATAATGTTGATGATGCAAGCCACTTCTGGAATTTTAAGAGCAAACTTTAAGATTGCTTTCTTTACATTTCTTTCTCTATTTTTTTGTGGTTTTGCTCAACAGCATTATAAAAAAACTGTAAGGCAGTAATTTCCACAGAATCTTTACCACTGTGAAAGAACATGCTGAGAGATAAAGAGAGGTTTTTGAATAATATATGCACAATGACCATTAAAAAGATCTGCAGGCTATGATCATATTGGAGAACATCAAGAAAAGCAGCTATGTCAAGAGAAAAAAGAGGCACCAGTAATAGGTTTGAAGCTCTTGCTTTTCCCATATCTGTCAAATGATTGAATTTGAGTGGAAACTAACTCAGAGAGGAGGCTAGAGTGATAATCAGATAATCATTGTTCCCATGAAACAGCGTCTTTCCTAGACATGAAACCTGCTGAGCACCACAAGCATTTGCTATTTTATAAAGCTCCACTGCTTGTTCCCATCAGCTTTTTAATTATGAGTGATAAAACCTGAAGTTCTTCACAAAGCTGGTAAGTTTTCCGTAAGCTTCCATTCAACAAAAACCTGACCTAGCTACAGCTCTAGCTAAAATTCCAGCAACACACAGAAAATTAGCAAAGCTTAGTTAATATGATGGCATATTTTCCTGATTTCTGTGCTTTACCATTATTTAAAGTTTTGAGAACCGAGAGCAACGAATAAAGTTGACAAGGTAGTCGCTACTTTCACATATCTTCTTAAATGACACTTTTCATTTTGTAGGCTATTTAGTGTACCCTGTTTGTTCCTCTTACGTTATCATTTATATAAACTAGGTACTCTTTTAAAATTAAAAAGTCTGTCAACACAGTGCTGACAACAACTGTGACACTGCCGCTATGAATGAAAAAAAACCCTGTATCGTCCAATGTTATCTGAAGATAAAATTCTTCCCTGTTGCCGGTGAAAATGCTCTCAAAAATGAGCTAAAAGGGGTTTTTTTCATAAGTGACATAGACTATAGATAGTATTTTGACTTGTAAAAGAATGGAAGAAAGAAAATTAAATATGAGTACTAAGACATATCATCTAGCCAGTTACTACGAAAACACACAAATAAAATTGTCAAATAAAATACAGGACATCTTCTTTCTGATCAAGTTTCTACAGTTCAGGAATCCTGAACCACTCACACTTCAACATTCTCACAGGAAAATGAAAATTAAAAATTGGTGCATTTAGTGTTTGATAAAAGAAATGGAGACATTTACCTGAAGAAGTAATTAGAATGTGGGTGTTCATCTGCCTTTCTTCTGGATTTACATACAGCATATACCAAAGACACTACTTCTGCTTAAATCATCACAACACAACCCTGCCCCTACATTGTCCCTTGAAAGTGCACAGATAAAACCCAGAAATCAAAGACCCAAGACCTAACTTAGCTTTTAAAACCTAGGTGCCCAAACTCCTTTGTGACCTTAAAATAGAACATTATTAATAATTTTTAAGTTTAATGCTTAGATCATGAAAGACATAACTGTAGGATTTTACTATATTACTGTATATGATGATACCAGGCATTAGTACTGAAGAGGATCTTGTCCCTTCAACTGGCCTATAATTGTATAACAAGGCATGATTTTTCTGAATACTGTTAATTTTAAAATAAGATATATTTCAACATCTATTATATGCTTTGTTTTCTACTTTGTCTTCCTGTTTTAATTGTCCAGCTAGTTTCACAGATAATAATTAAATTCATATTTAAATACTGACAGTTCCAACCTTTATAAATTTCAGGTTTGCCTCTCATTAATTTCTCAACTGCTTTGCAAGAGACCAGGATGCTTTTATGGTGGTCAGTCACAGCAAGAAAGTCTTAGTCCAGTTACAGCATATATGCAATTATCCTCCACTAGAAAATGCATTGCACAATTTCCTCCCCCCCCCCCGCCCCAAAAAAGATTGATTTTATGTTTTACACCTGAGAAGATCATAAAGTGCTTTTATTTCTAACACTAACTTATGAATGGGTGGAGTATTTTAGAATAGCTTCTTCCGATAGAGCATTTCTAATAGGTTAAGCCTTTTACTTCCCGATCCAGTGCTTATGCCATTCTAATGTGAGATAAAATATTTTTCTTTGTAGTTTCAGTGACTTCCCCAAATAGCTCAACTTTTAAAAAAATAGATAACTGATTCCTTTAAAGAAGAATTAGCAGAACTCTGCCAATTTAGTAGAAAAAAAAAGAAGGCTTTCAATTGTTTTTTGTAGACAATCTCTTGTTTGATGCTAGTACGGTTTTGAAACACTGCTAGTGCGCATCAAAGAGGTTAAGTGTTTTATTTTTATTCCATTCCATGATTTTCTAAAAAAGCCCATTAATAGTTTCTAACACAGCTCTCCTCACATTCAATTGTGAAAAGCATGTTTAACAGGAAGAAAAATTTCCAGCTTTTTCATGTGACATATAGCATTCTCTTCTTAACAGCTGGTCGACATGTTGATTAACCATCTTCCTGCTTGGACACATGTGGATGTGTCCTGCTGATTTGTAATTTCCCATTATGCTCTGCAATGTGTCTGTACTGGTGACTGATTGCTCCACTCCGGTGAAGGCAAAATGTGACTCAGCAGCTTTTAAAATCACAAGTTTCTCTTTATATAAATGTATTAGCATTGTAAACACTTCTGGAAGGTGTGCTGTAAAACTGACAAGCTTGCCACCCTTGAATAATTTCAAGCTCAGTAGGATTGCCTTCATTTCCATTTCTATTGCCACTTCTGCATTCCCAGGTTTGATACTTTCAGTGAAGAAATGTGATTGAAATGCATAAATTTTGTTCTTCAATTTCTACTGTGGTGTATCACAGCCTTAACTTAAATCTTCTTTCATAGATTTCTAGGTCAGAAATATTCTTCCATGGTAGTTTGTAACACTGAATTGTCTGTAACGGCTAAAATCTGATAAAGCTCATCTGTAGCTTTTCTTAGCAAACTGATTACATATATGCCTTTTAATTAAGCATGCTCAAAAGCTTTTTTCCCTCAATCTTTTTTTCTAAGGAAAACTCAGGCTTGGCTACTAAGATAAACAAAAACCAGACCTCTGTCCATTAGCCCATTAAACTATCAGAGCAACAATCTGGTAATGCTCAGGTAATTTGAGATGCAACTTCTTTTTCCAAGTCTGATCATCAGCAAAAAATTTCAAATGTCTTAACCAAAGTTTATTGTATACTACTTTAGAGTCTCCATACACCAGAGGACACTTTACCTTTCTATTTACTGCTTAGTTTTCCAGCCTCAGAAATTTTCATTAGTTAAACTTACAGTATAAGCAAGACTTTCCATAGACCTTCAACAAAGGAAAACCCTTTTATTCCATTTATTCAAACAAAGGAACTCACAATTCAGTTTCTTTCTCCAAACTTTACCTCCTCAAAAGCACTGTACCCCCCCAACATGTATTAAGATTTCTTTCCAGGTTCTGCTAAAGCCATAAAAAGGTTCTTGCTCTTCATAGTGTCCCCCCTAAAAGTACAGTTTCTATTATACCATTTTATTGCAAAATTTTAAATTATACAATAAATTAATGTATTTTAAATATATCTTTACATACACAGATGAAACTAACACATTTCATAAGCTCTGTAAATATTCAGCCCACTTTGTCTATGATATCAAATCTACGATGTTTGTTCAGCATTTTTAAACATGTTGCAAACTATTCTGTTTACTCAGGGCTTGACCTTACTGCTAAATACATTGCATAAATTACAAGGTATTATACTGACAATATTTAAGGCAGTGTAAGTATGGAATAAAAAGTAAGTAGGCGTGGGGATGATTTACCTGTTGCATATGTTATATTGTCCCCTTACTAAAGGGAATTTTCATGAATGGCTGTAAAAATTAACAGTCTTGGGCCTTTCTATATTTCTGGCTCCTTTGCCTGCAAGGTTTCTGCCAGCATAAATATATTGGCACAGGAAAATATTTGTGTGCCGTTGAAGGCAGCTCTGCAATTAACAAAATAATAGAAACCAGATATTTGAGCCAGATAAACATTGGTGATACTAGAACTTTAAAAAGATGTATATGACAACTAAAATGATGGATCTGGGAAAAATCCCATCTCCCTGTTTATATGTCATTTTTCAGAACTCATGAAAAAGAACCTGTATGACCATCTGTAAACCACAGCATTTTGTTGCTTATTTTAAAGCAGCACAATTACTGTACTTGACAATTGGGATTTGTTTGTATTTAAAGGCCACATCTGATTTAATATTGTATTGCTGCACTGAAATAGATGCATGCCAACTTCTGTGAGCTAAGAATGTGTTCATTGTCATTTATGCCATATTTTAGGGGAAAAAAAGAAAAAGAGATTTATTGCTTTTCAAGTGATTTTCAGATCAGAATTAGGCTCCTTCTATATTTTTGGATCATTCTGTGGTGAAGAAATTTATTTTTTTGCAAATCTACTGCAAGCGCTATCAAAACATGAATTCCATAATAAGTTCATACAATATATTTGATTAAAAATGTTCATAACTTGATTTATAGTGAACAAAATGTGATCCTTTAAATCAGATTACCATTAGGTTAACATGAGCCAGACTTTGGTCTTAAATATGCTAGTTTCCTAAATAATGAGTATTTGCTGCTATAACTTAATTATCTCAATTTTGCTAGGCTTTTAGCAGATAGTATCATGAGCTGCAGAACTAAAATCAAGAGTTAGGATTAATATCTGAAATTTAATTTTGATGGAGATTTCCTCATATAGTTATTTGATGATATCCCAAATGTGTTTTTTTCATCTTTAGTGATAGTTAGCAAAAATATATTTTCTTTAAGAATATTCCATACAGTTCTTAAACTTGCATTTCAGATGAAAATGTTTGTGAGTAAATCCATACCTGACAACTGAGAGTGTCTTATAACCAAAGACTCATGGACACTTCTAATCCTCAGTGATTTAGACATAAAGCTGTAGACAACCTTAATAGGCAAGAGTATTCATGATCAAGATCTTACATTTATTTGTACATGGTTTTAACTTTCGTTGCTAGGAAGATGTTAACATTTTTATTTAATAGTCTACATCATCCCAGGATGTAATTAAAATAGTCTATTTTATTACATGCAGTAATATCAGTCAGCATGAAATTCACAAATTAATTTATTTCAACAATTTCTTATTCTAGAGTAGAACCAAAAATCTTTTCTAGGCTACTTAGGAGCAATCTCATTTTTTTCTTACTATTTTTAATGTCTGTGGCAAGCCACTGGGAATCTAATAAAATACCATGAGATAAAGTACAGAAATGACATCCACTTCACCTCGCCTCATGTCAGTTGACAACTGCACAGTTCACACTGCTCTTTTTCTGAGATCAGCACCTGCATAGATATCAAGTGTCTGAAGCTGTATCTTGATAAAATGGAGAGCATGTTAGTGGGAAAGATGGATGTATCCTGAAGATTTTTTTCCCCTTAACTGTTGTGATGTGATGGCTGTAGCTTGCAATTAAATTTCACATACTTGGAATCTTTTTTCATTAGGGCATCCTATTTTGTAGGTGTGCCAAGAAAAAAATTATCTTCATCTTAGCAGTGGCTTGGTGCTCAACCATGCTTTATCCATTAGTATCCAGATAGGGAGGGAGACAGGTTTATGTAAGTAATTAACACTTGGGTTTATGTACATGAGAGATACTATTTCTATATATCTCTTTAACAGTTTGGCATTTTCTAATTAATTTCTCTTATTGTGAACTCATGAGTCGGAAAAGATTCAAACTGCTCACAAGACACCAGCCTAAAAGCTTAACTTCTTCCCTGATAAATGTTATGCTGTTCCAGGTTCCTATTGAACAATGTCTATCTGCAGTAGTTGTCCTCACTTTAAAAATCTTGCACGAAGTTGTTCAGGGGAAATGACTATTCCATCTAATGTTCTGACTATAAGGATGAGTATTAGAGGATGCTAGCAAGTATTTGAGTTACCTAAAGACTATTGTATTTATTGCCAGAAAAAATAAAATTGGCCACTAAATTGCTTACTGTAACCAAAATCCATAATCCATAAATTGCTTGCTTTAGTTCCTTTGAGAAGCTCTGGTGCTACAGTGATGGAAGGTTTACAAAAGTCTAGAATTACTTTAAATGTACTAGAAGTTATTTGAATATTCAAGAAAATTTTTTGCTTGGCAGGAAGTATGTTTGAGAAAAACAACATAACAATAAATAGTCAGGGTACTTCCATTTAATTGGTTATTCAATATTGCTGTTTAGCATTCATGAATTTTCTTCACCCATAACAGAAAACAAAAGTTGTAGATCGAAATGGGAACCGTTGCTTGGTAATAAACAGAGGGGGTTTCCACCTTTTGTGAATATATTTATTTATCATCATAATGGTGGTTTTTTTAGTAGTTAAACATTAACTAAACAATTATGCACCAGGATATCTCGTAACAGTTTGTTACCTATGTGCAGGCTTACTCTTTTCTCTTTCCCTCTTTCTCTGGGTCAAAATATAATGTTGTCTAGTTTTGGTGCTTATTAAAACAGGACTCAGCATTCACCAGCTTTAATGAATTAGAAACCCATTAAAATAACTATGCCTCATTTCTCCCTCTAGGTGAAAGCAGTATTCAGAAAGGGCAAAAATCAAAAGAGAAAAATAAAAAAACTACACATAACATATGACAACACAGAACAAAGATACACGCTTCTTTTCTTAACTTCTGCTCTTTATCCAAAGCCTACTGAAATACCCTGACTTCAGCAGCCTTTGGGTAAGTTCCTAAAACTCTTTGGACATTGCTTTAATTCAACCATTAAGCAGTGGAGTGTCTTTTTTATACCATCAGTGCAAATAAAAGAAGAATAAGCTTCTGAATTTAGCAATAAAAACCGATTAACAGAGGTGGACTTGCAGTTGCAACGCTTAGCTGTGTTCCATGTCTATGGCAAGAATGCAACAAGGGATAATAGTGTAATTAATTAAAACTTAAACAGACCTTATGATCTGCAGTGAGAAACATTTCAAATTATACAGTAAAACTGTTAATCTACAGTACTCTAAAGTATGCAATTACATATGCAATTTCAAAAAATATAATACTGAACATTTTTAGAATATGTGACATGTGGAAGGAATTTTTTTTAATGTAATCAGAACTGTTTAAATGGAGACTAAGAAGATTCCAAGAAGTCTAAGTGTAGTATATTTACAATGCTGCAAAGTTCTGCTTCACAATTTGTCACATAAAATAATGCCAAGTATCCATTAAATCATATAAAGTATGCAGTACACTAGTGCATATCCTTGTGCATATCACACATATCCTTTATTAGTGTACACATAAGAGATGTTCACATTTTTTGTGAGTAATTATGTCTTGGCTAATTTTTCCAAATGAGTTAATCACAACCTTATGATCCAATTACGCACAGTATTTAATACGCACAAAGTTATAGGATTAGTTAACACTCTGTCTAGTATATAAGGAATTAGCCTGGTCCAGCTGTCATCTTTGAAAATAAAGTCCCACTGATGAAAACATTTTTAAAAATAATGATTTTAAATGTTTTTACTTGATATTCTAGAAGTACTTATAAAAATGGCACATAATTACTTAGTCTTTAAATATCAGTTACGCATTTTCTATAAAGTATTTTAAAGAATGTCATGTGCATCTGCCTGTAGATCACTAATTAATTAAACTGGCACATCGCATTTTGTTAATTCATCTACATAAGACAGCAGAATGCAGGCCTACACTCCTCTGATTCACTTTTCAAAAAGTTAACCAATGGATGGAAAAAGGCTTGTGCCGTTTCTATCATCTTTTGCGTTTCTGAGCTTAACACATGGGTTTATCTCATTCTCTTCCTTTTCTTTTGTTTTCAGTCCAATGAATTTGTATTTGGTTTGTAGAAAAAACCCAGAAAAATATTTCTATCTCAGTACTTTCTTCTACATTATAGCCACATGTCCTTTAAGATCTTTTGGACAAGAACTTTTGTATTGTTAATGTTATTTTACTGCAAAAAATTTTAGACAGGAAAATACTTCTTTTTCCAGATCTATATAACAACTACATTGTGTTTCCCTACTGCATAATTTTGCATGAGAACAAGTAGAATTTAAAAACTACAAATAAAAAAATGCCTCCACTTTCAAGTACCATTCAAAATACATGGTTTCCTAAAAAGCAGACTAAATTGCAGAAGTTCTTAGAAGAACTTCAAGAACTTCAAGAAGTACCAAAACACTGATGAAGTGAAAGAGTATAACTGACAGATGCTTTGCATGAAGCTAATCTGAATACGGGTTTAATATTGAGACGCAAGGCTGACCTGAAAGAAGCAAAAAAACGCAGAGCAGAAAATAAAACATTCATCCTTAAGCTTCTTCTTGAAGTCTGGATACGTAAAGAACGGTTATCCGATCAGAAATGCACAATTCCTGTGTGCCATTTTGTTTGGCAAAAAAAAGGTAACCACAACCAAAATTGAATTTCAAACCATCTTTCTGCAAAAGGCTTGTCTGCGTAGCTACAGACAAAAAGTATTGATGAAGAATTGTATTGATCAGGTACATCCTACACGTGTTCAAATATATCCTTATTTGTAATGAGTTGATACTGGCAATTAACACAGCTGTCCAATAGCTTTTTTCTCCCCTGAGCCTATCTGGGAGTATGCATGAAAGTGAAAGCTATATACATTTCTGACTACAAAAAAACCCCAGTTGTAGATATAGCACACTTGGATGTGGGCAATTTTTCTGTTTGTTATGATGACGAGCCTTTTTCTATCAATTAATTTGCACAGTATATTGAAAATAGCAAAAAATGTGTAGAAACTTGTTGCATTTTGTGCTTTTTCAGAGAGAAAAGTATCTATGTTCTGACGAAAAAATGTCAACTACTCCGCAAAATCATGCAGAACTTCTTAAATCCCATTTCACTGAACTTCAGATATATTGTAAATATGGAGATGTATGGTAAACACCAAATTCATATTTAAGAGAAATGCTGTTAGAATAATCTTTTACTTTTTGCTTCTACAAACCCAAAACCAAGAGAGCATCAAGGTGACATCTAAATTCTATTGTAATACCAATACTTAGAAATATGAATAAATATCTTAATGACATTTACATTCTGTGATACAAATTTAAATTTTTGACACCTAACAGAAACTAACAGTAAAAGAATCTAACAGTACCATACTGAAAATTTAGCACCTTCTACAACAGAAAGAAGATTCTCATCAATACATGGTACAGACAAGCTGCAAGCCCAAACTACATGAATAGGAAACAACACACCATAGTTGCAGGAATGGTTGAGCAAACTATTATCTATTTGTTCAGCTGCATCTATATTCCCTTACTAAATAGGTCCATGTTACTTACTAATTAGGTGCATATATATGCAAATGCATATCACTTAACTATCTTATGGATAATGTATTCATTTTCTTTAGAACACTCAAAATCCTGAAGGTTTTGGCACTGAAGCTAGCTGACCCATTTAACTAACAAGGCTTGTTCAGTCCATAAAGTACAATTTATTTAGCTACAGAAAAGACAGCACTGGAGTTCGCACAGAGATTAAAGAACAGGTGATTTTTTCTATCATGTGAATCTCTATTAAGGTTGCAAATTTATTTCATTTTAAGAAGATTGGAGAACTTTGCCTCAAACTACCAAAGGGTTTTGCTTAGACATGCAAACCAGAAAACAAACAACTACAACTACATAATAACCATGAACTTCTGCTCTCGTGAGAAGGTGATCTTTCCGCATCTATTTGTGGATTTGATAACAGCTGTTCATTTCTTCTGCATTTAATGATTCTGCCTTGACTACATGAATGTAGCCTGGGAGAACTGCAGAGAAGGCATTGTATTGCTGGCAGTTCTTTCCATGAGTGCTTACAAGAAAAACTTCTCGGAATGGAAAATTATTTTTTTGAATGGATACTAGGAGTGTTTGCCAAGTACTTAAAGGAAACAATTACTCCCATGGCATTCACAGACTATATAGTACATTATGAATGCATTTTTGTTGCATATATTTTCCTATAAATTCTACAGATTTTTATTAATTTATAACTTTCTCTAATGTTTGTTGGTTTGGACCAAAATTAGCTGTGTATGGCCTCAGCTATGAGGTGAACTTGGTCTTGCCAGCTATTTTGTTAAGTTAGCAAAAGTTTTATGTAGGCTTCAGAAGAACAGGCTCACATCTATTTTAGTAACATTTATGTTGAGTATTTTTGATAGACAGTTCTTTAGTTAAAGAAAACTGAAATTTTTTTTACATGTAAATAAACAGATGAGTCAATGCAAAACAGATTGTGAAGGCCGATCAGCAACAGAAGTCCACTAGTTCAAGTTAGCTGAAAATCTTGTCCATGGTTTGAATTAAAATTAATTATGCACAGCCACTAAATAGCTCAGTACATGCTTAGGACAACATCAGCTTCAGCTTTAGTTCCACAATTTTTTTCTGTTACCACCATGTTATAATTAAAATAAACAAATCTATAATATCTATTTGTACTTAAATTTCATGGAAGCTCACAAAATCCAGTAGCGCAGTTAAAATGAGCTTATTAAGGTTTCTATTTGTTCTGGCCCTGTTTTTTTCAGCTATTCTTCGGCATTACAAGCAGATGGACATTGGCAATAGTGCATATAGATTAGGATAGTTGGACTTTCAGTGGTATTACAGAGCAAAGCAGAACAGCTGGGCTGCCATTTGATGATTCAAAAAAAAATGTGTGAAAAACTATTACTGAAACAGGACTCAAACTCTACATATGCTGAACCATCCACATACATCAAGTTTCTCCAGCTTGTAACCCAAGTAATCTAATTTTCTTTTTGACAGCAGATTCCATAACTATTATATTTACTAAATAATTTCCACGAAGCTGAGTGCTAGTAAGTCATTGCACCTATTTTGATTGACTTTAACAGTTTGAAATATACTGATGATGAACACCTGATATGATGCTTTTAGCTAAAAAAAAAAACAAACAGAAAAATAAACCAGTCAAGATTTTACTTGCATAACATTCACTACTCTGTCACATAGAAAAGTACTGGATGAGTTAAGATTTTCCAAGCAATCAATATCAAATTTTAGAAGATGCAAATTGATATATTAACAGACCATTCATATTTATATTATACCTTCAACAAATAAAGCATTTATCTTTTATTTATGTCAATTGCAAAGATTAAAGTCTACTTTCAAATTCTAAAAATTCCTTTGACACTGTATTGCGTTGTCTCTCCACAATATTCCAGAAGTGTGCAAAAGTCTTATGTGGGCCAAGTACTGTGCATGCACTTAAGAGTTAATTTCTGTTATAAGGAGTTACAATCAAAAGACGTAATTTCTAAGCAGACAAAGGATGGGGAAAGGAAACAAAGCACAGAGAGAAATAGTTATTGGCTGAGAGTGCAAGGACCAGATTCTCATGACCCAGGCTCTAAGCAAAAATGCAAGTTTGTAGTCCACGTAGGAGTGTGCTCTGGGTTTGTGTGTGTGCACTTTTCAGCCCCTGCAGTGACTAAAACCATGGATAATCACTGACAGATTGAAAATATAATGGCAGTATCGATTAGAAATATGGAACACTAAATCACATAAGGAACAAGCCAAACGCAGCCTTTCTCATTTTAAATTTCAGGCAGCAGGTTACTCACTGATTTAAAGTAGTGACATCCCAGAAATCTAAGAAAATACATTTATTAGTGATCATATCTGCAGAATGTTATTTTAGTGTCACATTCCACATTATTTGAATAGATATGTACTTCCCATGCCTTGTTTTACTTGCATAGAATCCACCTATGGCATAGCTCAAAGGCTCAGAGAAAATGACTGTTGCTGTGTACATCGTTTTTTCAGGTCGTATGTCACTTGTTTAGATAGAAGAGGTTGCTAATTAAGCAATAACAATTAAGGCACAGGGCATATCCTGGAAATTAATGACCAACTAGGAGGAGCCGTGCCAAGGGCCATTAACCCCAGCCAGTCACTCACTGTGATGGGGCAGATTTCTTTGAAGAATATTAATACTCTAAAATAACAAGGATGACTCTGGACATAATATAAATGTATACAGAAATGAATCAAATTATGATGATTTGTGTAGCGAATTCCAGGCCTTTTCTATTTTCTGGGTAACCAAGGAAAATGGATAGCAAGAAGATGGTACACGAAAGCATACTAAATGTCATTAAGTGCTCAAGCTTCTCTAAGCTTCTCTTTTCAGACCTGTCTTGTATGTTTGCTCCTCTGATGACCATTTGTAACTTTGGTTATCATCATAAATACTGATAATTTAGCAAAAACAGGTGCCTATTAGTGCTCTCAGTAAAACATTTACACTTCAGAGAATACAAGCAAGTAATTCATCCCTTTGTTTGTACTTTCCAGTTCTTGATGGGCACTGATCTGTGAAACTCTCCTCTCTGTCATTTTCCAGATTTCCTTTCCAGAGGTAAGGAAAGAGGTTGCAGCCCTGGACCACACAGCTCTTCGGGCTTTCTCATAACCTTTGCAGTAAAACATTTCTGAAGGGATCTAGTTGAAAACGGTGCTACAAAACTCAAGCCTGTTTACCAGTTATTGTTTTCTAAAATTATAACGGTTTACCTTTTTATTATCCCTGCAAAAGATTCTTTGCTTTCCTCCACACAGCCAATTCCTCTCTGCACCAACTATTTACATCTCCTTAATTTAAAATCTATCCACAAATAACACTCAGAATAGAGGAGGGCGAAACCAAGGTGGCGAAGTGGAAACATTCTACGCAGATAGGTGCAAATGATCAATTATTTTTTCCCTTCCGCAAGCAACTTATTGCTTAAGGCTCCCATCCACAGCCACCTTTTTCTCAACCCTTCTTCCCTCATCCGCTAGTGGTTTTCACCTCTTTAAATACATTGATTAAAATAAGTAGGTTAGATATGAAGCAATCACAGCAGTTTTCTGTCTCCAAGGTGAAATAAGCAGCCATATTCCAGACTATTTCTAACTAAACTTCTCTAAGGAAAAAGAATATGACTATAAAGTCCCTTGCTGAAAATTATATGAGGATTCAAGACTCTTTTCTTTATTATATTTCTCCTAAAAGTTCAAAAATCTGATTACCACCTAACTTTTACTGATAGAATAAAAGATTATGTATAAAAACTTTTAAAAGAATCAGAAGATATGAAACAGCTGCTATAGATGAAGAAAGATTATTGGTTTAATGGAAAAATATCTGGAAATGCATTCTTCAATTATAGTGCTTGGAATCTGACCAAGTGTTTTACCACAGTAGCAGAATAAAATAGAAATATCCCTTTATCACCTGGAAGAGTTTGCTGTGGAAATAGTCTGAGAATTACTGCTTTAAGCTCACTTGATTAAAAAGGTGATCTTTAGTCTCAGTGCAAACTTGTTTAATTGCAGAGCTAGCTTTTTAGCAAGGCAAGAGTAGCAAGTTAGGAAAACCACTACAGATACAAGGGATTAATATTTTCAAAATAATGTACTTTTTACATATATGCATTTTTCCCATATTTCCGATTTTCCACATTTTCTGCCATTTTGTTTTAATCACATGTAAAGAAATTTCTAAAATTATTCTAAAGCATCTGAATTTGCTTGTAGAAGTAAAATACTTCCATGGTAACACGAATCTCCATAACGTGGCTGTAACCCGGAAGCCTGAATTTTGATTTTGTATGCATTATATTCGTACCATCTAAATTATTACTTATCAGACATTAAGGCTCACCTGAAATTACTACGAGCAATCAAAGCAATACAGTATAAATGTTAAAGAATTCCAAGGAACTTAATCAAAAAGAATCAGCACCTAGAGCCTTCCTTTTCACTCTTCCTTGTTTTCTCTTTGTAGCGCCCATTCTTTATTCATTGGTTTTCCATCAGTACTTTCAGGTCATTTAAAATTATAGGAACAACACTAATAAAACATTTCTCGACATTAAAGAGAGATTATATTTTTGCTCTAATACAGTATTTATTTGCTGTCCTGGGACTTGTATCAATGATGCTCATCAAATGTGTTTTTCAAGGTGATGGGAATGGGGAAAGCAACTGTAGGAATTTATAGAGTCCTCTCTCATCCTTATAACTACTTTAAAACAGCACCTAAAGTTTCCACAGAGATCAGGGTTTTATTATGCTTGGTGGAACCAGTTAGAAAAGTCCCTTTCTGAACTTAACGAATGTTCAAAACTTTTTTTAGGCCATAGGGAACAAACAAAATTCAAAAAAAGATATACTAAGGAATATTGGAAGTTACTCTGAGAATGAGGTAAATCTATATTAATCTCCAAGAAGCTTCTGCAACGCATGAAAGTAAAGGCGAATTATTTTTGAATTATTACTGAGTGCTAAAGATTCAGATGCCACTGTCTAGTGGATTTAATAAGTAGAAAATGAAATAACTTAAGAAAAAAATCTGACAGTGCACTGAGGGTGGTGGAGCTTCTGACCTCTCAATTTTGGACAAAAACATTTATGAAAATCCACTTACCAACAGTGCATGAAGTATGCTATATGATATGCCAGTCAAATAAAATGAGGAACTATTTAAATATCGCTTGCTGATTCATCTGAATTTTTCAAGCTCGCCTCAGAAAGAGAGGCAGCTGAGAAGATTTGTTTTATTTTTTTGAAATCCTCTATCACATTAACCATATAACACAGGCCAAAAGCTGGCAAAGAAAGAACTACAGATGAATCCCTTCTTGAATAGCAGCTAGACATTCAGGACTACACAAAATGACACACACCAAGTAATTCTTTGGGCCTGATCCTGTGCCAGCATAAATCCTGGAAAAATACACCAGGAAAAAGACTGTCTTAAAGCAAAACAGATGCTCATCTCTATTGCATTAATTTTGTTTTGCCAATTACAGTTGTGTCAGAGAGAAGAAAACACATTCACTGAATTTTCTGTCTACAATTTCACTATTATTTATGGTTGATTATTCTGCCTGGCAGCTAGTTCTATCAGTTTTCTAGAATCTTTTCACAACCACACTGAAGACAAGAATTTGACTAACTGAATGCTCATTATTTTGTGAGAAAAAAAAATTTTTCTCAGACAGTGCAGCTTCATCCAAAGGACAATTTCTGTGAAAAAAAAGTTTAAGAACACTGCTTGTCTTCATTTTAATTTGGTTGTCCTTTATTTTTAATTTATATCATGTTTTGCATAATATTTTAGATTTACTAGAATACGACTCTTGAAAGTTATTTATAGATAACAATTTGTTGTTATCATAATCAAATATTTCAACGTTTCTACATCTGAATTTTGGTTTTACAGAATATATCTACATTTTTCTCAGGACAGAAACCTCTTCCAGACAGAGATATAAGATACTACAGGGAAACTTAAATCAATTTACCATTGATACTGTGCTATCAATTAATTCAATACCAAACATTCAAATATCTAGCCCATAGATACTAAGGAAAATACATACATTTCTTCAAGCTTAGATGGTTTTGGCTGCCCTGAGGTTCACAGCTATATTAAAATACAGTTTTTCTTCTCTTACTTTCAGCTCCACATTCTCTAAATCAAGAGATAGTTACTGACTGGTATTTTAAGCTCCTTTACAACATAAATTATATAAGAAGCCTGACAGACTTTGCTCATCTTTACATTTTCAGTTTTGGGGACTACTTTGTTTAGCCACTTATACTGCAGTGACCTGTGGAAGCTCTGTGAGGTTCAGTGTTTGCCATATAATGCCGATGGTGCTGGTCTTAGTATTTTCCAGAGAAGTATTTAAAAGAAATAATAATTTCACTGTCACACACTATTTAGAACAGTACTTCTAGATCCTCATTTAGAGAGAATGATGGTAACTTGGCACATTACTGTTTCAGTTTAACACTGGTTAGATGGAAGAGGTTACTAATTACACAATAGCAATTAAGACATGAGGATTTTCCTGGAGATTAATGACCAGCTAGCAGGAATAGTGCGCAAGGCTTTTAACCCCAGCCAGTCACTCACTGCATTGCAGCAGAATCAGATGGCATTCTGTGAAGGATATCTGCTTTTCGGAGTGACAAGCACGGGTCTGCGTATGAGTGCAGGGCTTTTTTGCTCACCTACAGGGTATATCTAGTAGCAGATAATGAAGCTATGAAGTAATTAATGAAAGGCAGATGCACACAGAAAGAAAAAAACACAAACCACAACACCCTCCCCTCCCCCTCCAATACATCTAAGTCCAGAAAAAATAGTTGAATGCTCTAACACGAATTTCAACTACTTTCATTCCTTTTAGAGATAGGATCAGATCTTTCACTGAATTGAATCACACACTACAGACACCTAAATTAGCATTTTAAATCAGAACTAGCTTGTGTATTTGCAAGGAGTTCCCCACTCATAACCATTTATTATGTGCTGGTTTAGACCTTGAATCCATTATGGTATGAGAAACTGTCTTCTTTCTGGACGAAGATGAAGCAGAACCCTCTCCCTAATTCATGTCCCACATCACTGCAAAGCGGGAAGCTGAATCTAAATGCAGAGGGAACCTAACACTTATGCCCCACAAAACTGCTCGGCAACATTGGAAAACACCCTCAGGTAATGTTCTTGAAAAAGACAGTTACTGAAACTACCTCACCACAGCTGCTTACACTTCCAAATTGACCCAAAACAAACATCTGAGCTCTTCCTGGCCTTCAAGGTGTCTCAACCTTACTCACCTTCCTCCCTTTGCAATCCTGGTCTGGGTCCAGTCCTGGTCCTTCATTCCTATTTCTAGTCATTTCTGTCACTTCTTTTCCTCTTCTGTCTTGATTTTTTTTCCTTTGAACTCAAAATAGGTATCTCTCTTCCTAGCAACATTTCTCAGGTAGTCTGACCTGTGGCTCCAAAAGAAACCATCTATACTTCTCTGGCTGTGGAGGGAAGAGGTTGGGGCCTTAGTAGCAGACAGACTACGCTGAGGCAGCACCAAGAGGTGCCTCGGTGATTTGCTGCTGCTCGGCATGAAAAGAAAATGGAGTGGTGCTTCTTCAAGTTTAAAAAAAATGAAGGTGAAGCTTCTGAAGGACCGAGACATTAGCTACCAGACCAGTCCAGAATCCCTTATTTGGGTATTGATGTCACTTTTGGAAGTGACGACCTGACTGAACTGCCAGCCAGGGTGAACTCCTGGTTCCTCCATTCCACGTTGTGCCTGGAACAGCAAAGGAAGAAGGACAGCAGCTGTGCAAGGCTGCTGCCATTGTCAGGGGTCCTCTCTGATGACTCGGCAGTAGGATATCACTGGACACTGAGGCACCAGTCCTGTACCCCAACCAGAAACCTGGTCATGCCATCCTTTTTTGTGGCTTATGGTGGTGCAATAACATCACATGGCTCACTAGGTAAATAAGTGAGTCAGAAAAGGAGACTGCTGCTATCTTTAAATGTCATCTTCTGGTTGGTGGGAGCAGCTGGAAGTCTATTCTGCATGGCAACACTCTCATAGTCCAGTCCACTGCCCAGTAAGGAGCAGTTTGCTTAGCGTGAGGCAGAAAACTAAAGCCCACTGCAGCACTCACACCTGTGCACACACAGCCTATTCTCCTCTTCGTGCGCCGCAGGCCGTGCCAGTGCTGGCATCAAAATGGCACAGGCGGCTGCTGCAGACCTCCTTCCTGCCCAAAACTGGAACAGCAATTTATGGTTGCCAGTTTTCTGCCAGTTTTCTCATCTACCATGAGAAGGTCCTGCCTGCTGAGGAGCAATTGCAGCAAATCATGGCTTACTCCACAGCTGTTCTGGCTGCTCTTTTCACCGTCTGGGCATAGTGCCTCTTCTCTTATTAATCCTGAGGGCTGGGCTGGCCATTCCACATTACAGATTTTCCTACGGGTCGTGCTGGTCTCCCCTTTAACAGCGTTTCTACCATGGATCACGTTGTCCCCCTACTTGCAGTTGTTTCTGGAGGTCATCCTGACAACTTGCTTGTCACAGCTGTGCTGTCACAGTAATGAAGCGTGATGAGAGGAATTCAGTCGACCCGCGGCCACACCATTTCCCAGCCCTGGTGTCCCAGCCTGCAGCACCTGTGCTTGTGGGCATGGGGGAGAAGGGGAAGGCAGGGAAAGGGGCCTGAAGCTGGAGGCAGAGGCCTGGCATGAGGGGAGACAGCTGTGGAGAGCTGGGGGAACAGGGCCTCGGGCCTGGTGGGGAGCAGGGCCTCAGGCCTAGCGGGGAGCAGAGCTGGCTGGGGAGGAAGGTTTTCCCCCTCCCCGAGGCCTGGCCAGGGAGGAAGGCACCTCCTGAGGCCTGGCCTGAGGGAACACACAACAGCTGTTGCGGCCTGGGCGAGGGGGAACCAGGCTGAGAGCCACAACAGGGCAGGTGCCCAGGGAACAGCTGCTGAGGGCTGGGAATGTGGGAAGGGGGATGAGGGTGGCCGGCAGGGGCTGGGCAGGAGGGGGAGAGGGTCTGAAACCAAAGGCACGGGCAGGGGGGGAGGATGTAGGAGGGAGGGAAGGTGCCAGCTGCTGAAGATGAGCAGGGGCCAGGGAAGAACACGAAGGCAGAGGCTGGCTCTGGAGGAGCGGTGGAGGAGAAAGCATCCTGGCTCCAAGCCAGGGCAGAGGGAAGAGGCCTGGGAAGGAAAGGGACACGGGGTTCAGCAGGGGCCAGAGGCTCCCTGGGGCAGAGCTAGACAGCTGCTGAGGTGGGGGAGAGGGACCAGGAGCCAAAACAGAGTCCTGGGAGCATGGGGAAACAGCTGAAGTGGGATAGATGGGATGGCAAAGCCCCAAACAGAGGCTTTGGGGGCTGAGGGAGAGCACAGCTGCTGAGGGATAGACAGGGAGGAGGAGGAGAAGAGTCAAAAGCCATAGCTTTTGGAAAGGGGAAAGGAGCCAGCGAGTACTTCTCTTGGAAAAGGACTGAGAGAGAAAGGATTGAGAATACTCCTATTTTAAAAGTAAAATGATGTATCTTTGTATTAAAAAATTGTTTTGTCTTTTACTTGAGTACTACCCAGAGGGTCCACAGCTGGGATTACACACGCTGCCAGCCTCCCTCGATAGGAATCACTGGCTGCAGATGCTGGAGACCTCCCAGATACCACACGCATTGCAGCATCCAGCCCTCCCGGTTGCTGTCTGGATGAAGAGGCTCTCCTGTGCTCCCAGAGACGCTCTCCAATGCACAGCAGGTTTCAGTCAGTTGCAGTCTGGTGGAGAGCTGGCTGAATTACACCTCGACATTACACCTCCACTCTGCAGGCAGGCAGGGTGCAGTTACATCCTCAAAACATCGCTGTTGTTCATGGTAAAGATGGTGCACCGTATTCCAGCACAGGGCTTCAAAGGTTTTTTCCAGCACAGGGCTTCAGAGGGCTTCACCTTTGAAAGCACTGTGCCCAGGTTAACCCAGGCTCGGGCGATAATGTGGTCTTGTCATTTGGTGCCTAGGAACTTTGGTCAGCTTGGGACAGTGATGGTGGTCTCTGAGCCATTCCCTTCCCCACAGCTGCCCTCATGAGCCCAAAGCAGCAATATGGGCAGCAGGGTCTTTGCAGAGGGCAAGCGCAGTCATCAGACCAGGTCTCCTGTGCATGGTCCAACTTCAACTGGTGAATGAGGGCTGGAGCCGGTGGTAGGCAGCAGGATTGTAGTGACATAAAAAACTGTGAAAGGGGAAAGAGCTTCCACATTTAGACTCATACATGGTAGATCCTGCCATGGATACCAGTGTTGCTAAGCATGCTGCTGCCAAGGGAAATCTGTGCTTGTGGAAGCACAGGCTTGTGGGAATACTTTAATTTAAGGATAATATCAATGTACCTTGTGGGAAGACACATAACACTAAGCCAGGCCCACCCTAGATACTGCAGAGATGCAAACAGCTCAGCTATATCTACCTCAAGTCAATGATTTGTTTTAATTACCACAGGGAAACTGATAATGTAGACCAGCCTGTCAGTAAGCATAGCTGAATCTGAAATTACTGGAGCTAGATCTATTTATCCAGGTGAGAATCTGGTCCATTATTTGTAATGTTATTTACTGCTTTCCCTATTTTACATGTTTTTGGTATAGTACTCTTCTATTATATTCTTCTTTGTACCTTCTGTTGCATACAAGTCCACACCTTTTCTTTCATCATCTTACAATTTTCCTTTCATATTCTTGCACTCTAGCCATATGGAACTCCTTTTTTTCCCCTTCCCTGTATTACTTTTTTGCATATTTCTGCTGTATTCTTAAATTCATTCTGTCCTTCTCCTACTTTTGTTCTCAACCACATTTGCATCATTATGCCTTTTTTTTTCACATACAATATGAAACTATGATGAAATAAGATAAACACAAATAAGCGTATGTTCAAAATGAAGAAGGATATGGAATTTTCCTGTGTATAGTGGAGCTATTCTCTTCTTCTCTTTGGTTGCCATTTAACATCACTGACAAAAATAACTTTAATAAGTGAACATTTTTTTGCCTTCCAGATGTCTGGCATTGAATTTATTTTCCCATAAAATAGTTCTCCATAAGAAAGACATCCCTAATCTCTACATAACTAATTCATTATTTTGTTCAGTTTTCAAAGGATATCATCAGTAATAAAAATGAGGTATTGAAATTAGCAGCCACATAAAAAAGAAATGCCATTTTGTCTGCGTTCCTCTTTGTTAAGGCACTGTAGCCACTTGCCCCTCTATTCCTAACACTCCTGGGCTGTCAAAGTTATAATTTACTACTGATAGGTATGAGCATATGCCTATGCACTTCTTCCTTTATTCGTTATACAAGTTCTGCTGGCATCCAGAAAATTAATATTGAGAACAGAATGCTTGGATCACTTCTCCTCATTGTATTCAGTAATTCACTTAGCAGCATTTAGCAGGTCTAGACAGAGAGCTAAAGCTAACCATTATCATTAGAATACAGAGATTTCACATGTTTATTGTTACGTTGTTTATGCTTTTTCATCAATGAACACATTTAAATATAAAATCTTTCAGCAGAGCCGTAATACACTGTTATATTCTTAAGTAAGCGGCATGTTGATTGAAGACATGCTGATATCGAGGCCATGGATTAGTATTTCTGTAGTGTAACAATAGCAATGCTCATTCACTCTCCTCCTCCTTGTACTACTTTGGCATCTTTCAGCTATTTGTCTAAACAAGGTTTAGCTCACTAAATGTTCTGCTGTGACAGAAACAATTTTGTACTAATTTCAAGAAAAAAGGATTGAGTATGTGATATATCCTTTTGGGGGATATTCCTGTCTCAAGTCCTTCTGTTAGAAAATGTTATGAAAGACAAATTGGTAGAGTCTGAGCCAATGTGACTACAAAAAACAATCTTAAAAAGTGGCATAAATATACCAAATTCTTTCTAACGTAACAAGTTGTCAGCTTTTCCTAACTAGTAACTCATTCAGATACTGTAGATATCTTTAAGTGTCTCTTTAACTACACCACAAATTCAAAATGAAAACCTGCGTGTGTAATGTTTTTAAAAGCAGCAAATAACTGATTCTCCTTTCCAGATGAGTAACAGGCAGTCCCAAAATGGTCAGAAAAACTAAGGAATGTAAGATATACTAATGGTTATATTATTGTTAGGTAATATAAAGTAGAACTCCAGGATTATGTGTGAAATGGTCAATAAGGTTCTCGTTTCTTTAACAGCTGCTGACTCCAGCAACTGTCAAGGTCCAAGCCATTTGGGCAGTATATCCCTCATTTAAGCAAGTCAGCTGAAAACAAGGCAGCCATGTTATAGTTTAGTATCAGTCTACATGTTCTGAAAAAGGGAAATTAAGTTTCTTTTCTACTTTCTCATAGCTGCAGGAGAAGGTTACCCTTTTACTTGCCAGAAGCATTCATACGCTTAAATTAAAAATTATGTGGCCATGGTTTGGCTAACGTATGTCATATAAATCAGAAAATTATAGGTATAAAAATCAATTTAGGTCGGCTGATTTTGAAACTTTAGTAATTACATGTGAAAATGTGACACATGTTTATGTATGTTTCATTCAAATCTTGCCTTTCAGTGCAAATCACAAACGCTAAAGGAAATTACTATTCAAGAGTTAACAGGACCTATGCAGCATCCCTCATGGAGTTTTTCCATCAACGCAAGCGATAAGTAAAATGTCCTGCCGTTAATTTATAAAGACACTGGCTTAAACACACTTATTGCATAAGGCTAAACCATATGTAAATTATTTTCAAAACAAACATACACACTGTGAAGGCTTTTACAGCTTGCTTTCAACCAGAAGAAAAAGAGGTCCTTTTCATCTCTGGATATGCTTATTTTTGCATGTGTTGATATGCCATGCAATTGCGCATGTAGGTATAATTTCTTCCAAAGAGAATTTTTATATATATATATATATATATATACATAAAGTGTATTCAAAAAATAGTGCCCTAGCCACTAAACTATTGGTTCTGCAGGGATATAGCTCTATGTTTCTAAACTAAGACGAGGATTATCTCTGATGAAATCTTTGTTGCAACTGACATGTTTCTGTGGGAGTATTTCATTAAAATTCTTAATAATTTTCTAATGATGAATCACTTCATTAAGAAAAATCCATTCAGCTTAGCTATGTGTAAGCATATTTTAATCAGTAGGCACAATGCAATAAGTTTGTGCTTCAAAAAAAACCTGAATGCTTTCTTAAGTGCATTTTCTTTTAGTGTAGTACAGTAATGAGGATTGTCTAGAGATGGTGTAAAAGATGAGAATGGCAAAGAGACACATCGTTTTCTGAATTCTACACACCATATTTTCCTGAAGGGTGATTCCTCTTTCAGTTTCTAAGACAGATATTTAGTTATGAAAAAATTTAAATACACAATTTTTTTCACTCTTAAACTCTTGGCCTTATATGACAGCTACATCTCTTCAAATTTCCTTTCCTTAAGAAATGACTAGATCAAATTGTTTGGCCTCTATTATACAGGAAATAGCATTAGATGATCACAGTCTAAGCACATATTTGGTGGCTCCAGATCATCATAGCGGTCAAACAGCAATTTAACGACTCTGAAGACAATTACCACAGTATTGCCATCTTTTAAATCCAAGTAAGATCCCAGAAGCTGTACACAACTTCTGCCTTTTTTCACCCCAGACACTTTTACTGAAGAGCTCTGCAGTAGCTAAGAAGAGCTATAACTTTGTTTACATGCATAAGGGCTCATTAAATTGCTGGTTTGCAAGCCTGTATAAATTATTTATCCCTATAGAGAAAGCGGGTTTTAGCATTCACAATTTAGAATAGGCTCTAATTCCCATCTCATATATAGAGTCACTGATGTAATTAAAGGTTAAAGTAAAGAGGATGAAATGTTAAAAGGAGAAATGTGTTCCTCTCCTCCTGAGCTTAGGCATGCAATGCTCCGCCATGCTTCCTTTCTTCGTTAGCTGATGCTGAAGGACCTTGACTATCTCCCTCCTTAATTACCTCAGGTTAGAAACACAGTTTAGCCCATGTTTTTATTATGTTTTCTGTGCTAGGGAATAGATCATTCCTTTCATTCTTTCTTCAGCAACGAGGAAAGTTAGAACAAAAGAAAATGCTCTGCTTCCATGGCAAATGCCAGGTAAAGCACCTTCACAGCTAATGGAAGTTCTGTCATAAGGAGCTCCTCAGCTTCCTCTACCTTCAGCGTCATGTTGGAATTACTTACCAGCTGAGCTAGGCTACCTGGTCTCCACGTTGCCAAATGATGAACATAAAATCTTTACAGAGGGAAAGGCTAGTATATCCCCTCATGAATTCTAATGACAGACAGTGTTTCCAAACCTTCAGTGATACCATTATGTTCTTTATAGAGTATAATCGATTTTTATGTCTCACAAACAGGCAATCTGCAATTTATAAGCTACATCATTAGACCTTTCCACATCACTTTTATTTTCTTCTCGCTGATGTCTAATGTGTTGCTAGTAAGGAAAATTGATTAATTCCTTGCTTTTTGCCCTTGATTTTTGGACTAATTTTACTTCCGCAGCTATTTTGGTTCTAAAGAGGGAAAAACTCGCTCCAGATCAACCCTTAGCTTTTCTTGCTAATAGCTCAGTTGGACCTCACCATGGCTGGAGTGATAGAGCAGTAAGATAAAAGCCAAGTTCGCTTTTTGACCACAAGTCCAAATGTGAATGGCCTTCAGAATCAGTTAGAACGAAATTGCATTCACTTTATCCGCTGATCTTCACGGGCAATTGCATTTCATGGAAGTCCCAGGCAGCTGTCTATCTTGGAGCACTTTCCATCCTCTGCAAAGCTGGTAAAGCTTCTCTGTCTGCACGTTTGAACCTCCCTTCAAAGGACAAGAAACAACAGCAGCTGCATTACAGAGCCTGCATCAGAAAACACACACATGCTTCTTCTGTATGGAATCCAAACTTGGGCACCCAAAATAGCTTCTGTAGGCAATGTAATTTAAACTTTTCCAATATAAATTGTATTCAGTTTTGTTTTCAATCTGACTTACAAGACATGAGAGCTTTGTAATACTGCACATGGATTGCTTTTATGAACTGAATTAACAATTTTGAGCAGGAGGTCCTGGTGCTGCGCTGTTCCATTTGTATCACTTTCTGGGTACATTTATAAGAAACTGTATCATATATATTTAATGAAGCGTATTCTGTATTATACTAGGCAGCATTACAACACACCACCGTGTTAAAGCTATCTAAATCCCACCTTAGGAGACAGCAATAAAAAGAAGTTAAATGAAATTACTCCGTAAGGTAGAAAGAGTTTACTTCTTCACACAAAACTTCAAAGGTTTCACTGCAGGTGAGAAAGAAATCATTACAGGGAGAGACAGTAGTCTGAAGGAGAAAAACAGGAAAAGAATAAACAAAGCCCCTTGAATAGTAAACACCTTACTCAGGCCTTTACAGGAAACATGGGCTGGGGGGAAAACTGGGAGGGCTGAAATGAAGAGGCCCACGGCACTGAAAATTGGAAAGGACCATCACAAAGAAAATAGAGACATGGAAAAGGAACTGGTTGTGAGGAACAGGAATGGGAAGACATAGCAGTAAGGGGAGAGGTAGAGCACTCAAGGAGATTGTAAAGGAATAAAATATTTCCTATAAACCCTTCATAACTATAGAGGCCATCTGCAGGAATATAGGCCATCTAAAACCAATTATGATCGCTACGTACATTTCCTTATCTTTATCACCGTGTTAAATACCATTCAATAACGAATATGAGTAATTCTGACTTAGTATAAGAGTGAAATATCTGAGGGAGGAAATTTTAATGGAATGTGGTTCAACATCAAAAAAGAATCAGCAATGCAAATCAGATGATGTGATAACTGGGGAATGCTAAAAGGAAACTGCATGAGAACCTCAGACATCCTGTCATTTCTGGAAAACGTGATCAACAGAAGATGAGTATCATATTCATTTAAAAAAATTAATAGTAGATAGTAACAGGTATATTTTCCTAAATTGTAAAGGCATGTGAAGTAGAAGAGAAGAAGGATTGAACGCTCTGTAGTGAAATGAGTGCAGCTGACAGTCACAGAGATATCAAACAGCAGATTGTAGATGTGCTGAACAGAAAATTGCACGGCATTTTTGGCACACAATTGTGAACAGAATCAGTAGGAAGCAGATAGTCATAGTCCAGTAGCAAAGTTAGCAAGGCATTTCAACAAATGTTTGCATTAACCTGATGGCCCTTAGTGACACTGTTACGAAACCTGGACCAATTCATCTGATACCCTTCTAGAACATGAAATTTGTAGCAGATAAAATCAGATTTGGATCATTAACACAAACTGGAACCTCTTCGAGATACTGGTCTTGCAGTATGATAGAAACTACTGTCTTTCAAAATGCAGTTGTTCAATTCAGATTAAATAATCACCTTTACACAGGGACACACTTCACATGATGCAGAGCCAGAACTATTTTGCAGTTTAGACCTAAATGACAGCAAATGCCTTCTACTGTGATGGACTTGTATCCTGATAGAATGATCTTTCTGGTTGCTCTGATTCACAAATTCAGAAGTCTGACCCATACTGTTTGAAAAAACAAGGCTTAAGAAAATGGAAGCTTACTGACTTGTCCCTTTTCGGCTGCTTTATTTAATTCCTAAAGCCAAAGAAAAGAGTGAATGCAAGAATAAACAAAAGGATCACAAACAAGAGGAATGAGAAAATAAAAATGAAGTGTACAGATAGGAGACAAATGTAAATTAAGGGGGGAGGGAAAGCCCTTTTTTATTTGATAGCCAAATAAACATAAAGCAGAACAATCTTTGCCTATTCAGAGATTGAGTTGCAGGATATCCTTTATAAGAAAGTTTCACCCCATAGCCCAGCCTTTTCAAAGTAAGATAAATTCTGTGCTGTTATTAAATTCTGACCTTAGCATTGCTGTCAACTACTAGTTCTTGGTCACTACCTAAATATAATATGAAAGCACCTGTTCTGAGTAAAACAGTATATAGTCCAACTGCATCCTGCTGCTTTACTACTATTTTTTCACATCCTCCAGACTGGCCATATGGTTAATTTGTTTGATAATTTCCTCAGGACTGGCTACTCATTGAAATAGCCAGTTTGAAGGTCTTACCCCTTGGAGAGCTCTTGTACTGCATTTCCAGCAATCTCATCTCTTACAGAAGCACGAATCCTATTTTGCTGCTTTGAAGAGCACACCTGAGTGGTAGATTTCCTTCATTTTCTTTGGCTTCTATATTGACCTTTAATCAATGAGCTTAAAACACCTCCTTCGCTTCGTCACTCACAAGTCTGGTGTATCTCCATAACAAGAGGTAGATACTTCTTTCTTTTTTTCGTACAACTGCTTATACCAATTTTTATCTTTCCATAGCACAAACATATCATATTCATTGAGAAATGCTCCAAAAAGTAAAGTTCTTGTTTCAATTTCACACGTATTGTACAAGAATTCTCCTTTGAATGTTCATTATTATATATAATTTGTAATTCTTTCATATGAATTTTTACTTTTGAATACAAAAGTATTTCTCTGTAACTGGAAAATAAATCCTTCACTCAAGAACTATTTTTTTCATAGAAAATTGCAATGGAGCTGCCACTGCAAGGTATATATCTGCTAGGGTATTAAAAAAGCATTGTTAATAATGCAATGGGGTCTTGTACAATGTCTTATTCTGTTGCTACTTCATTAACAAGAAATTATTCTCAAAAAATAAACAGTTTCATTCAAACAAAAATATTCTGGCTTGTCAAAAAGAGAAGTGCAGGAAAATAATGTTCCTTCATGGAGAGGCCAAATCAACAAGGTCCTTGTGGAAACAAACTAAAAAAAACCTTAGATCTTATCTCTAGATCTAAGTGGCATACTGAAGAATAAAAAATGTATGTCTACATTCCTTCAACACACTATATAAGTTCTATTTGCTCTCTTTTTCTTTCACATGCGTGTACCAGAAGGAGTAATAAAAATGCAAAGAACACTTAAGACAGCTTTCAAGCATTTGAGATCATGAGGGGCAAAAATGATGACAAATTGCTCTTGTCATTATTTGGCCCAAGGGAGCTCTCATGCATCAGAAAAGGTGAAAGCATACCACCAGTCCCACAAATAAATCATGTGAATGGCAAAATTCTCATGGATTTAAGTTCAGTGAAGATTTTATATTAAATATGTATTTAGTACAGAACACACCATCCCCTTAATTCTTATATTTTGAATGCACTGCAAATACACTACGTGCCTCAAGCTAGAAGTCCATCAGGCTTACTTCAGGCACAGAGAGAATGTGACCTCTCAAGAGGACTCAGAAAAAAAGTATCTGTTCCTGAGCATACTTAGAAAGTTTTGACAGTCACGCTGGGTAAGTCAGGTAGCTCATGAAAGATTTTTATGTAATAAAATTTCTAAAAATACAATAAAATAATATTTCACCAAGAATAACCTAATCCTCCTTAGCATCTCTGCATAGGGATTAGAGCAAATAAAACCAAACCGGGAAGTATTTTTATGAGAAAACGTAGTTCTAGGCAGAAACTGGGTATGACACTCATATCCACTGACATTTAAAGATGACTGAATTTAAAAAAATCAAATTCAGTATCCAAATATAAGAACTACAGGACTGAGATATCTGACGGTTAGCATATTATTATCAATTAATGGGCAAGTATAAAACATTTAGGATTTTATTCTATTTCAGGTTGGTCCTTGAATGAAATTGCATTATGCAATTTATTACTCAGTGGAACTGAGAAGAGGACACAGTTTGTGCCAAGATAAACTAATCAGAGATTTATGTATTTCATTGCTGACATGTGCAATTTAAACAAAACTCACCAACTTGGTAATATTCTTAAAGAAATTTAAAAAATCTTTTGATTGACATTCAAAGTCCCAAATCTAATGACCGTTCTACTATCTTTCTCACAGCTTGAAATCTACATATATTCTAAGGGCTTTTAAAGTTGGCACAATGAAATCCTAAATAAACATATAATCTTGTATCTCTCACTGCCATGTTTTACTTGAATATCCCCAAATGTCTGTTGATGAATCGTGTCTGCACAGAAATAACTTGATACGTTCCCCCGAACTCCTGATATTTTCTTTGTAAGCAAGCAATTTCCGTAGACAAAAAATGCACATCTTCCACAAAAGAAAAAAAGTGCTGTTTCAACATCTGCCAAAATAGAATTGCACTACAGTGTACCTTGCAAAACAGATTAAACAGAGAGGAAAAATTACTTTCATATGTTTCCCCCAAAGGAAATATATATTTTATACAATTCTAAGGAAACTGAACCTGTAGTCTCTTGTCCAAGATCATTATTGAAAATAGCTGATCTTCTTGTACCTTGAAGTACTTACAAAGGTAGGAACAGATTTTTGGCACATACAAATCTTATTAGACAATGAAAAAATACAATATTCGGATTTCTGGAATGTAACATTTTGAGGAAGATCAGTAGATGTTTCAAAGTAAGAGTAATTTAATGTCCAGGAATGGTGTATCAGATAAAACATAAATTATTTAATTAAATATGTACGCTAACTCCAACAATCCTATAGTGGCAGTATACATAGGTATGAAAATGAAAGACAAAAAATGGAGTGTGATGCATATGTTATATAGTCTGGCAATGGATGATAGAAGAGAAGGTATCTTATTTTTTAATATATTGTGCTATAGTTTAGCAATACTAAGAAACACCTATGTAGAGTGTCAGATTGCTTCTCGGAGCTGGTATAGTAACGAAAGACATAAAAGAAAGTTTGTCAGCAAATTCCTACAGACATCATGAGAGGTGAGGAAGTACACTCTGTGCTTTGGAAAAAAATCTCCCTCTATTTACTCTGCACCTCAGAAGGCATCATAAAATCTTGTTATGTTTAGGGCTATTTCCGTGAAAAAATATGTTTGAGTACATGTGTAAATTATAATAAAGATTTACTTGTTCCAGAGGAGGAGTCAGAGTAATATTATGCCTTCAAAGCTATGGACTCTATATTTCTTTACCACATAGTGAAATTAAAATGTCAGAATGAAGAGATTTTGAAGACAAAATAAACAGTTTAGCATTTTTCTACTCAAAAATATAGTGTCTCAAGCTCCAGTAATCTATTCAACATTTTAGAATGCCTGGTCCATTTACTATTGTTCTTCTTTTTGTATTTTCCATTAATGACTAGACATTTACTTTTATGACAGATAGCTAATACATCAATTCTTCCTTTAATTAGGAGTTTACATGTTCAATACATTTGCTCACAGATTTAAAGGTCTGAATTCTCCATGCTCCCTTCTGCAATCATAGACTTGCTGACATTTCATTTCGCCAAAGTGCTTCGCTCTCTCAAAAACCCTTGTCATTCTACTTAAAATTGAACTGAAATTGAGAACATTGGGTCAGCGCTGTGGATTGCTCATTCTGGGATTTTGTCTGTGTCGTTGGACAGAGCTTCTATCTAATCACTCTTTTCTTGTGATCCGATTTATTAGCTTTGCTTAGCTGTACAGTTCAGCTGAATGTATTATGCAGATGCACCCATGAAATGCAGCAAGCACAAGAGCAGCTATGCACGGCCATCGAGTCTGTGGTGATACCTAATAATGCAGGAGCTGGAACGCAATCCGTTATTCCCTTTCAAATATATTTAACCAGTTCCTTTTCCTGTAGATTTAGCATTCTTCAGTAGGTTATCATCTTCTATGACACAGGTGTCATACATTGTTTGGTTGGTTGTTTTATCCAAATGGCAAACAATGTGTAGCTGGACTGTGTGTTCAGTTCAAATTAGATATTTTCAAATGGTCATTTGGACATTTCCCAGTATATCTATCCTTTTATAAACAATACATATATCTATTGTTAATGAAAAACAAATGAATTACTTGTTAATTTACTATCTAACAGATATCTAGAGATATCCTAATGAGACTTCCATGACATCAAAAGTTACAGCTACAGTCATTTAAGCTACATATACTTTAGCCCTTCGTAACATTATTTCATCATACAAAGATCAGATTAGAATTATTTCTGCATAAACTTTTTTATAAATAGCTACTAAAAGCAACATATTTGGATACATTTTTCATGTACAACAATAACTAACTTCCATGAAGGTGACAGCTCAAGCAGTTTGAGGTAGAACCAAACTCCTCGATCCAAAATCTTCTGAAATCAGAAAGAATATTCCCTTCTTTTAAAGGTTGCCTGAGGAGAATCATTCCACTGTTATATCGCTGAAAATCAGATCTTCATTTCAATTCAAATATAGATGAACCAATTCATTCATCTTGTGCTTGTAGGGTAATTCCTAGTAGCAGAAGAACCAAAAGGCTAGAAACTTACAAAAGTGCTTTTCTCCTCTTTAATACCTAATCAGTCTGTATTGTTCAGAATAGCCTTTACATAACCAGGTATTAATGAAAATCACTGTTTCCCCCCTTACACCTTTTTGCAAGTACAAAGCTTTACATTCTATGGCATTTTGTAAACATTTTCTGCCAGAAAGCTCTAAAATCCTTCATACAATAGCATCAGCAAGCACTATTAGAGTGCAGTACGTCTAGGAAAATTCTTTTTATCAGCTGACATTTATCCCCAAAATACAATCTTGCATGTATCGTAGTAGGTTTTCAGGTCATTTCCAAAAAGCACCTTTGCTTTTGCTTGCAAAGGAGAGAAAATTAAGAATCTTTTGACAGTACATTTGTTAAGGACCCCTTTATAAACAAACAACATTTTACTCAAGGATATATTAATCTTGTTAACAGATCTTGTTGCCATGTTATGCTATGAGAAATAAAACACAAACCAGGCCCAAACTTTTTTATCTCGAAGAAGAACATACGTTTATAAAGAATATGTATAAGTACACCAGGAACTTTGTTGCCCTTAAAGCAACTGGAATAGCCTAAATTACAAAAATTTATTCACTGCTTTTGCTCTAAGGTTGGTATCTGAACTACAGCTCAATATTGTACATAATACGTAACATCTAAATTCATACATAAGATCCACTTTTCTTGTAGTAGGTATTGGTAGGAATATAGCAAAATATACTCTGAAATCTCAGGCATTACTAAACAAAACAGACAGGGAATGGTAAGAAGACATTGAATATTATTAACCTTATTTTATGGATGAAAAACTGTGAGGGAGATTAAATACCTAAGATATATAAAGAACTGGTAATAGAATTGTGAAAATAAAATAGCAATTCCAAATCCCATTTCCAGTACTTAATTACTTCTTAGTCCTTCATCTCTCCTTTTTTCCGTTTTTGGCTTCCAGATGTCTACCATTCATGTGATGTAATCATTTATGAAGGATCCAGTTTTTAAAGAAGACATAATATCTGGGTCCAAAGCTAAAAAAAGGGTTGTTTCGTAATAAGTTTATTTTAACTGTAGTGAATTCTGCAAAAACCAAAACCCAACTGCAAAACCCAAGAACCGAAAGTCACTATCACAATTAAAATGATTCTCTGAAGGAATCCAACATTTCGGAGAAGAACTTGCAGCTGGTCATATATTAGGTATTGTACAGTTCTCACCAAGGAAAAACTACAGTGAGAACATTCTACAGCAAGAAGTGTTGGGTGAAACTCACGGTGAGACTGTTGTACACCCTTTAGAATTAGGTGGGCAGTACACACCAGATTCATTAACCAACAGTTTGGTGAAACTTGGCTGAGCATGATATACTACTATAATATCTAATAACGTTTCAGCTATTTTTGTTACATTCTTCTCCTGATACCACTTATTTGGTAAGTAAAGGTTTGTTTCAACAATATTATCAGTCTCTTGTTTTATCAACAGTTTTCCAGGCTATCTTTTGCCTAAAGTCAGAGAAAACAGCAAGTCATACCGAAATTTAGCTGAAACATTTTAAAAAAAATAAATTCAGGAACCTGTTTTGAAATGTGGCTAAAAGGAAAGCAA
Source organism: Numenius arquata (assembly GCF_964106895.1). NCBI lineage: Eukaryota > Metazoa > Chordata > Aves > Charadriiformes > Scolopacidae > Numenius > Numenius arquata. Next base: position 51,283,606 of record NC_133577.1, read on the forward strand.
CTCTCAAAAATATTTTTGACAGCTATAAGAATTTCAGTACTAAGAGTTTTTCCAAGATTTGATTTAAAAGTGATGCTACAGACTCAAAGCAAATGGAGGCCCAGTTCCCAGGCTCAGCTGAAAAACTTCATGATTTTTATTAAGCTATAGTACAGTGTAGCTACTAGGCTTAGAGAAAAATTTTGCCTTACTAATATTTGAAAACATACTCCTTCAAAACAGAGAAAATATTTTCAAAATCACCAAAAGTTTTCCTAATATTTCCAATAAATTCCTTAAATATTTTTTCTGGCCAGAACTGTGATAACCAATAATGCTTCCTGGAATCAAGCACAGTTCTATAGACAGGAATTCCAACACATGTAAGTCACATGCCCACCTCTCTTGTAGCTGAGCAGGCTCCCCTTACACTACTGCATGCTCACTATCAGAAAACTTTTTATTTGCCCCTTCGTATCAACCGGCATAACTGCCTAAGGAAGTGCTCTATCCAAATGATCTGGATTTAACAAAGTCACAAAATCACAGAATCACAGAATGATATGGGGTTGGAAGGGACCTCTGGAGATAATCTAGTCCAACCCCCCTGCCAGAGCAGGTCCACCTAGAGCAGGTTGCACAGGAACGTGTCCAGGCAGGTTTTGAACGTCTCCAGAGATAGAGACTCCACCACCTCCCTGGGCAGCCTCTTCCAGTGCTCTGCCACCCTCAAAGTAAAAAAGTTCCTCCTCATGTTTAGGTAGAACTTCTTATGTTCAAGTTTGTGCCCATTTCCTCTTGTCCTGTCACTGGGCACCACTGGGAAAAGACTGGCCCCATCCTCTTGACACCCATCCTTTAATTATTTATAGGCATTAATCAGATCCCCCCTCAGTCTTCTCTTCTCCAGACTAAAAAGACACAAGTCCCTCAGCCTTTCCTCATACGAGAGATGTTCCAGTACCCTCATCATCTTTGTAGCCCTACGAGAAAATTATTTCTTTTTAGCCAAGTCATTGTAGCAGGACCAAGCTGCAGCAGGATTCCCCATACGTATGGGGGCAGAGCTGAGGAAGAAGTAACCTTAGGTGCAGTGGCTGTACTGTTCCGCTCTAGCGCAGTCAGCTGCATTTGCTATTTTGCAAGTGAATGAAAATTCCCAACATAAAATAAGAATTGCATCAATTTTAAAAATACTGAAAACTACCTATTTTTTAATCTTACTGATATAAATCCCAGAGATGGTACATTAGCAATTCTAAAATAAATATGCCTCTGTTCAACAGAAATACAAAAGTAGCATTCCCTTTAAAAAAAAACTTTTTTTTTTTATTTAGGAGGCTTTATAAAGTTACATTGAGGACAAGTTGTTTTCTTGAATTTTATTAAATTGAGAAGAGGTTTTAGGCAGTTTATGAAATGCATGGATGTTTAAAATGATCACAGAAGCTGATATTTTGAGAAGTCTGGTAAGTAGGTGTAGGTAGTAGATTAAATGATGGTAAAAGTCTCAATACATTTAATTTTTTAAAATATATCCTACGGTCCTATCACGCTAATAAACTTCTGTTTCACTTTTTGTGTACTGTCTTTCAAAAGAAAAAAAAAAGTTTGCCAAGGAGCACTGCTGAGCTAGGGACATATTTTAAATGATGGTAAAATCAGACTGCATTAAATTATACTCCCTTCACTGCTTAGCAACAAACAGCCTTTAGGGATGTTACACAGAACTGGGATTTCTGACTGGTACTATTTTCCTCCAGAATTTAAGCTTTCCTAAAGAAATAGCACTGCAATTTTTTTATAGAAAATGCAACAAAGAGGTGGTAAAAGGCACATAAAAGGCTTGAATAAAATTTATATGCATGCAGACATCTGAATTTAAACTCATTATTATTCATTAAAAAAAGGCATTTCTAAAGATGAATCTAATAAGATTACATACTGGGCACAACATTTTTAACATGTAAAAACATGAACAGTTGTCTCTAAAAATTTATAAATATAAATCCGATAATTGGTTGTCTAATATTCTGCAGTTTAGCTTGTATCTGATCATGCTTAAACCATGAATTTCAATTACTTTTTACGGACTATTGAACTTTTTACTTTTAAAAACTTTTCTATTTATTCTAACACACATAGTCCCATTTAAATCTGTGGGAGTAATAACATTTAACATTCCTGAAAATTTCACTAGGTGATTAATACCATGAGGTAACATACAGGATAATCATACGCTTCCAAATAGTATAATACTGTATTATTAAAATAAGTATGGTTATCTGCAGCTTATTTGTATATACATTAACTTATATTGGGGAGCAAGGGGATAAAATTAGTAATACAAATAATCCAACCAAATACAGAGGAGCCATCTGTGAATTAAGTGATCATAAAGAAATTTATTGGGAATTTGACCATGACTGTACTCTGTCTTCACCTTCTCCTGTCTAACAGTATTTTATCTGTACGCTTTATAGTCAAAATAGTGCACAGTATAACATAGTGGATATAATATAAATCATGGAAAGGAAAAGGGAAAATAAAGATTTTAAATCTTCATAATTTTTTAATACACAAAGAAAGAAAGAGCAGGTAATTCTGTAAGTAGAGAAAGTAATAATCACTAAATCAAGAGAAAAATAATGAAGGTGTGTGCAAAGGTCCTGGGACATAATAAATATGGCTTTTATGTCAAAGACTGATACTGCATTTCTGGCTCTTGTGTGCAGAATATGCTATTACAGCTATACTATTCCTCATAAAAAACTTTCACAGGAAAAGTTTAAGAAATATTTTTAGGCAAAGTTTTTTTAATGGCAACACTCAACAAGCAGCTGTGCAAGTACAATGTTTATATTTTACTTTAAAAACTTAATTAATTCCTTGAAAAACGATTATGAAGTGTACTGAAACAAATTTGTTACTCTTTTTTTTTCATTCTTTAAAATACACGCTTACTGCAGGGGAACATTGATTACCGTAATTAAAGAAAATAGAGATTGACCCAGTATAGTAAGGAAGTAATCTTCTTTCAGTCTTAAAAAAATATATTTGATTTAGTCACAAAAAACCATCTCAACTGAAAACTTGACATTTATGTTAGCAGTAGTATCTCCCCAAGGGAACTCTAAGTTTCATTTCCATTCTGATTCCTTTTGACTTTAGTCTTATTTTGAAGCAGAAATATAAAAACCATTTGGGCAGAAGTAACTTGACTTTCAGAGTTAAGCCTTTTGCCAATCCTTTGAAAACCCACCAGAATCTGTTCAAGTTGCAAACTTTCTCAAAAAAATATGTTTGTACAGCGTAAGTGGAGATGTCTTGGATTTTATCGGGAAACTCCTGACAGATTGTTTGGACTGTGTTTGCCTACTTTAACTTCAGCCTCAGCAGGTCTTCCCTGTCTCTGGAAATTCTGTAGCCTGTGCTATGTCCAGCTACCAAGGGAAAGTGTCAGTCCACCAGCAACTTCCCTGCTGGGAATGGGCTCTGTGGAAAGGATGCTTCCTGACTGAAGTGCAGAAAACACAACGGCTGGGGCTGGGATGTCTGAGTGGGAGTAGAGTTCTAAAAACCTATAAAAAATTATACACACTGACTATTTTACTACCTTAAAAGAATGTTCTTTAGGTTGCAAAGTCAAAAATAGCAGCTCTGAGACATAAGGCTTCTTACGTAACTTAGATACATCCATGTATGTTATGATACAGCCTTTAATGACATAGTTTAATGCAATTCTCTCCAGAGCCTCCGTTAACTTGTTCTGTACACAGAAGAGGTCTATTCTTAGCAGTAATGACTGAGTAACGAAGAAAGCTGTTGTGCCAATGAGCAGTACGGCTGCCTCTGCAATACCAGTCCTCCCTGAAAGGGAGTGGGGTGTATCACGTACCACGGAGAGGTGAACGCTGCCTTGAAGAAAAATACATTCTATCCCCTTCTTTCCTCAAACTCCCACGTGAATTTGGTCAGTTTTTCAAAGCCAGGCATTTTCTGGCTGGTCATTCCTGATGCTATTCAGGACACTGGCATCTTTGGGGAGTGGGTATCCCAGAATATGCAGCACTGATCACTCAAAGATGTAATCTGAAGTCAGTGTGACTGTGCTTTGAAGTTACAGTGGATGCTTAGAGTACGTAGTGTTATATGCAAAGTACTCAGAAAAACTTCAGATTCTGCGCTATTAGTCACTGTTTCTACCTGCAGTCTCTCTTGCCAGTTCTCTTCTCTTGACTGGGATAATAGCATCTGTCATCTTACATGGGCATTGTATAATTTTTAATATTTGCGTAGAAGCTCAGACAATCTAGTTATAAAAACCTTAGAAAAGCCCAGGGAAAAATTAATAATTTCTCTTCAGAGCTGGTTTGAATATGGATGATAAATAAGGCTCAGGGCTACACACTGAACAGCAAGGAGAAAACAAAATACTGAAGAACAGATTATCCAGAGTATGCACCGAATGAGGCAGAAGGCTTGAGGAAAAAGTGGTACATGATCATGTAATTAAAGACTGTTTCATAACAGGTACCCAGAAACAGATGAAATTAAAATTCTACCGTATCTTTTGTCCTGACCGTTTGCAACTTGTAAGTGCTTTATTTTATAAACTTAATAATAATCTCAGGGCATAGATCTTGAGTGCAGTATGTTCATACATGTTAGACTGACACTGATGACTTAGGTTGATTAGAGAAGCAGCAAACTGGCCATACCGAGCTGTGCTTTAAAAACTTGTGCACTAAAGGAGTATTTAAGAACAACAAAAGGAGTGTTAAGATTGATTCAAACCTGGGGATGAAAAATATATGACAACCTATTTTCAAACAGCAAGCATTTTAATACAGGATAGGTCATCTCAGCAATGGGGGTGGAAGTGGGGTTAAAATATGAAATCTTTTTTAGCCATCAATTCATCATTTTATAAGGGAAATTTGCATTGCCAGTTCTTATTATACTTCTACAAATATAGAAAAATTAAAGAGTGAAATTAATTATTGTTACCATATAGGTGTGGGAGAGAATGAAGCAAACTTCTTGCTAGTCATTTCTCTGCATCTGAATAACAATGGAAAATTCTATAAAGATCACAAAGTAGTATTACATAGCAGTGGGCAAGGTTAAGCCTGTTTGTTTCTTCAGGTCTTGGGGTGTTTGAATATTAATACACTTGCAAGATTATTTTTTTTTTTCTAACCAGAGGACCTGATTCTGATCTTACACTTATTTTACAATGGTTTAATATATTAGCTTTAAGAGGAATCAATCCTGATTTACACAGACATTAAAAGAGTACTGAGACACATTATTTTACTCCATCAATTGGCTGCAATTCTACTGAATGTGACAAACCTACAAAAGGAAAATATTTTAAAAATACTGTCCAGAACAATAAATGATTTCTGAAGTAATTTTTCTCTTCCAATTCCATTAGTTAATTAATTTCCTTAGCACCTCTTTCTGCATTCTCTAACAATGGAAAGCTTAATTTAAGTCACTGAGAGCTCAGACTGGAGAAGGACCAAATTTCCAGAATATAATTATGTACTATTTTTCAAATTTCTGAAGAGGAAGCTAAGGAAAAGCAAAGTTGAGTAACATCAAAATCTGTACTCAGTTCACCTTATACATTTCACAGAATCAAAGAACCATTTAGTTTGGAAAAGACTTTTAGGATCGAGTCCAACCATAAACCTACCACTGCCAAGTCCACCACTAAACCATGTCCACTAAACCAAGTGCCAAATCTACATGTCTTTTAAATACCTCCAGGAATAGTGACTCAACCTCCTCCTTAGGCTATCCAAGGAGTAATGAGCCTATATTAAAAGTACAACATCAAAATAACTAAATATTACTAAGTTCTCAGAGGCATGCGTTTTGAGTTAGGTATATCTCTATCACGATAGATAGAGCAGCGTAACTGCTTTTTGTTATTTGTTCATGCAAATGTGAATAAAATGGAGAGACAAGTTTCACCCTTAAACACAAGCAACAAAAAAGATGAAAGCCACCACTTATTGAAGGTAGCTTTGTTTCTGAATTCCTGTGGTGCCATCAACTTAGACTGCTATTTTTCCACTTCCAATAGATACCCTTCTGGTTTCTTAATAGGGGAGAAATTGGAAGGAAATTTTGTTCACTTGCATTACTGTGCACGCTTCTGTGGTTTAAGATTTACAAAATCCACCAGCATGACTCACGTATCACAATGGGTAATATGTGACTGAACAGAACAGAATTGTTTAATCAGTCCCTACTACGAACTTGAATGATGTAGGTACTTATAATGTGAAAGAAAGACCCTACATTTAAAGACTGCAATGATATTTAAAACAAGAGAATGGAATCTAGCCAATGATAAGAGAATAGATAAAACCGCTGAATGTTAAGAATTTTTCAAATGAATTTGCAACAATAGCAGGTCAAAACTTTTATTACATTCACTTTTTTTCTGTCACTGGAACTTTCTTCCTTACAAAAACCTGAATAAGAAACAATGTGAAAATATTTTTCTTGTGACTTCAGACCTGACGTGTGGTTTGTTTAAATTTTTAGTTTCAAAATTTGTAATGTGGAAAACACAAATAAAACCCGTGCTGTACTGCTTAAGTGCACAACTTATTATAATGCCAGACTCAGCTGTTTAACTGCGGTAGAGGAAAAAGCACAAGTTCAAGGCCGCGTAACTAACTTTCATCCTAGCTGTTCCTCCAAAGGCTTCGGATAAAGAACAGTGACAAAAAAACGCCCAGAAATTACTGGAAAATATCACAACTGAGACAGTGGTCACAGAAAACTACCGGAGTTTTGGGTCAACAAGGAAATACATTCAAATCATATTTTATTCCTGGTGAACTAGTGGGAAAATGCTGATGTTTCCCTCATAACATTTAAGTCAGGAATGTTTTATGTACGAATATGAAATCTTTATTCAGAATCCATCCATAAATGTTTAACTAAACCAGACAAATCTTTTGTCTAATGTTGAATGACAGTCCACAATTTATCTCTGAAAAACTATATGTTCTAAAAAAACCCATGCTCTTTGCTATGTAATAATATTACAGAAATTATTTTTCTGCAGTAAGTATCACAGAAAACAAACTTCACAGAGAATCATCTCCCAGGAAGTTCAGCAACATTCATCTGAGAAGGACATAGCAGAAGGGCATTAATCAGTTCTTAGAAAAATCTATTTATAAATCTTTCTTATATCACTCTATGATAGTCTTAAAGTTTAAGTGACATACAGCTATTGGTTTATAGCTTCCATTTTTGCCTGTCTCTCCTCTGATGAGGAAAAATGGGAAGAAAAGCAAACTTAAAATAAGCAAGACTAGTAATCTCTCAGTCAGCACTAACATTCCTGGAAACTTCCTGAAGAAATTCCACTGCTTTTCTAGGGGATGATGTCATGTGAAGCATCTGTCCACCCCATTTTTCCACTAGCATGAGGGCCCAATTCTCACATTTTTATTAATAATGAGTATTATCTTTGCATCACAAGACTGTAATTCATCCTGAAGCTATTCATCACAGTTGTGCCCTAGACACCCATTGTACAAATGCTGCCACGTGTGTGTGAACATTTCTGTTGTCACCTTTTGGAACAAAAAAGGGTCAGGATAAGCTTCGGAAGAAAATTACAATATTGAGATACAGATCTTCATCCCATGTCTACTCACTATTTCTGTGATTTTCTATACACTTCTTAAAAAGAAAGTACATGTAATTTATAATATATACATGTAGTCTTTCTCAAGGAGTCTTTTCTTAATGGAAATACGTCTTTTGACAAAAATGTCATTTTTTTAATCTTTTGTTAAAGCTAAAAAGCATAGAAGGGAAAGAAGATCAACATGAAGGTCATTTGGTATCAGAAATTAAGATGTAATTCTGAAACTCTGGAACTGTGACATACATTTCCAATTGCATAGTGTAATGTCAGTGACCTCTGTAATGGCTGCACATGTCCTCTTAATTACAAAAAGACATCGCTGTGGGAAAAATCAGTCTAGTTTCTCTGCCTTTTAGCAACACGTAGCCCTTATTCTAGACAAAATCACCAAAAAAGTCAAACCTTTCCATTTCAAGATCTTGTACATTGTACCACAGACTAAAAGCAATCTGCAACTTGCATACCTACACGACACTGTTGGTATGTAACACTTACATATGCAAAATACACTGTTCCACAGTTTGTAGTGGCAGCAACTGCAGAAGTGATTCTATGGAATACACCGCCCACTTTTTTGGTGAAACAGATTTTTCTACAAATTACAGAGTCCTTTAAATGTAAAACAAAATTAGTCACATAACTTTACTTTTACCATATGGTTCATAACCATATATGAAATTAATAAATAATGATGATGATGGTAATAAATACGCAAATTTATGAAGAGTCTTTTCTCTATAGATATTCCCATATGAATACTACAGTCAGAATCAGCAGGTTATTTAATTTGCCCTAGATCTTCTCTGTTTTCATATTCCCACTTGAATAGTAAGTTCAGAATCAGCAGGTTATTAGGTTTGCCCTAATTCTAAACTTGAGTCAATGGGACTTCAAATTGATTCCAATGGAAAATGAAAACAGAACCTGTTTTTTTCAGCTATCTATGAGGCGCCAAATTTGCTGCTTAATAGGAACTAACTAAATAGTTCCAGATTCATAAACAACTCCATAGAGTTAAAGAAATCTACAATCCTATCATACAATCTTGTTCTTCCAGAAAGCTGCCAGCATACCTCTGTCTCTTATTTCTTTACAAGCTCAAACAAGGCATGGCTGAGGCCACCTCCCGCTTCCACCCCCCAGATATCTCACTGAAAACAAAAGAGAATGAAACTTTTCAAAATTTACACGATCATTGACTTGGAGCCAGAGTTCTCCACTATCCTCAGGCATTAAATCTTAAATTCTTTTATAGTAATAAGGATGACTTTTGTACAGGTGTCATGACATTGCAAAGGACGGTAACTGTTACAACCATGAGAAGAGCTGAACTGTCAAGGGAAAAGCGGGTGGCAGTTGACAAGCTACATCATTTCCAGTATCTAGTCAGACTAATGGAAAGCATGCAATGGCAGACCAGTTGTGCACAAGAAAAAACCACATTATTGTGACCATTCAGCTATGGATAGATAGGCAGTAGGAATGGTGGCAACTTCAAACACAGTTGATAAGTATCAGTTCTGTGAACTAAAAAGGTTGCACTACAGTAAGGGGAGCTTCAGGTCTTGATTTCCCCTACTAGATGCCTAATAGAAGTTCTGATCTTCCAAGCACCTGACAGCCAGGAAGAAAATCCTACCAAAAATCCTGTATGAAGCGTCACTAGCTTAACTTTACAGATGGAGAAACCAAACTGTAGAAGTGGTATGAACTGGCCGGGGTCAATAAGAAAGCAATGTCCTATCAAAACCGTGTGCTTTTTCCTACCTCACTCATCAGCTACTAACAGGTATTTTGTGCCCTGAAGTGCTCATTGGTTCTACTGAGTACACCAAGACCCAAGAGAACGACTAGACATTAGCATGAACCCACCACATACAAATTCTTCTCAGTCAGATACCACAGTACAGAAGGAGAAAGTGTCATTTCAGAAAGTGCACATCTTTCTGGGAAAAAAAAAAAAAAATTTTGGTAAAAGATTAAAATATGATCCCTGATCATCACAGAACTAAATAAAGGCATCAAAGATATCATGTGCCCTGACTTTGCTTGTGTATTCTATACATAACAGCACAGTTAAAGGTATGTTTGTTACATTCCACCAAATCATACCCTGAAAGAAGTACACTTTGGTCTTTACAATTTACTCCTCAGATACAATGTAGTACACAAAACCTCAGAATGCCCTTCACTATTCTGTAAAATCATATGTTTATGAAGGCACGCAATTTTCAACTACAGCGCAATAAACAAAGTGTTTTTCCAGAAGCTGGTATGGTTTCATGTTTTCTGAAAGTAACATCACATCAAGCTTTCTGGAAGACAAAACACTGTATTAATTTCAACAAGAGAGCCGGATGAACCTTTTTGTTTTAAATTACCAGCCAATTTTGGTATGTTTATTAAAAGAAGCATAATTCTTCAAAGCTGCATATCTTAATGTCAGCCTCTACATAAAGCTATTTCTATCAGGAACTGGTTTTACTTGCCAGTCTGTTTCCCTATTCCCATCCATCAGCTCAGTAATGATGATGGGGTAAAATTATATGTTCTGTAATCCAAATGTTTTCCCACAACTCCTTGGCTAGCATCTACTGTTAAAAGACTCCTAGGGAGCCAACCTGAAGCGGAGAAAAAAGATCAAGTACATTTGGTCAAAAATGCCTGTAAAGCCTAGAAATGTAATTACATTAAAATATAGACAATTTTATTATATAATTTTGAAATTCTGAATGAATGTGACCAATCTGACACAAGGTCCTATGCTGCTAGATGTAAATTCTTCTAGCATATTAGCATTCTATAATTTACAATATAGACCTAAAATTAACATGGACCCTGCATCTCCGCTAGGCACAAAGGGAAGCAATAACCTCACTATATAAAATATTATTGATCTGGGGTACTAAGATGTATGCTCTATGTGTAAGTGGTCTTTTGGAAGTATTTCAATATCAACATTTTGAAAGGATTAGCAACATTCAACAAGTAGCCTTCTTAGAAGATAATATAAAACAGACTGCCAATTCCTAATTACCAGTGACACAGTATTTAAATTGCTGTGATTTTACACGAGGCAGATATTGAAATCAATATCCTATAATGCTGAGTCCTGGCAAACAAAATAATACATCAAATTGCATTAGGAAAATGATGCAAAATTCTACTTTAAACTGACATAAGGACTCTGTTTTCATACAACTGTGCGAAAGGCACAGATTTAATACAGTTTTGAAAGACTTTGGTGTTAATTGGCTATCTGCCCTCAAGTTTCTACACTGACAAAGTCACTGCTTAAAAATATTAAATAAAATTAAAACACTTATTAAATTAATCAAATCATCTGTAAATACAACAGAACCTTAATGTAATCTCTAGTGGATTTCTAGCCCTCCTTCTAAATCAACATCACCCCAGTGGTCACTATCACTGACAAGAAATTCAGCATGCAGAAGAAATACAGATCACGTAATAGAGATGTGTATTGTAGATAAAGATTCTGAAGTGTAAATCAAAAGCAAAGTTTTGCTCACAGTATTTACTAGCTCAAAGCATATTTAGCTAACTATTCAAGAAGGATAAAGACCATGGTGGCTACTTGATTAAGACCGACTACAGGCAATGAGTTCAAGAGCATTGCTGCGCACTCCAACATGTATCTTGCAAGAGATAATTAATGCCAAAACATGTTTATATGTTTTATTCAAGGTATAAGAGAATTGAATGAATTAAAATATTAAACTTTTCAAAAAGATATAAATATTGGATGACTTAAAAAGTTAACATGAAGAAGCAGATAGGCACAGCAAAGATTGATGTAATATATTCAGAACCCAAACAAACAAATCTAAATGCTGGCTAGCCTGAGACATCTGGAATTTGCTTCCTTAACAAATCACTTTCACAGTTCAAACCATAGCTGGCATCAACTTCTGAATATCTGACAAGGAAGAATATCGCTTACAGTGAACAGCTGCATGAACATTCCTCATTTTTCCCACAAAACACAAACTCGGTAGAACCGTTAAAATAAAACATGTTCTAAACAGGAATACTTTGAATTCACAGAGTAACTGTCTCTATTATATGCTAATATTGAGGCAAGTAAGCCAGCTATATTTCAGAAAGGTAAGTTATCCTGTATGCAATTTTTTCAAGCAGTTACACATATAGAAAAGCAGAAGGGCGTGGAGTGATAGGAAGCTGGGGTCAGTGAGAAACTTCTCCCAAGTCAAAGTGTGTTATGTGCTTTTATTTCCTCCTTCAGAGGTATCTGCTTATTTTCTCAGATAGGATATATAAGGTTATTTTTATATAAATGAGGATGAAAGGAAAACTATATTATCTTTTTTTCTAAATCCAGAAAGTCACTATTTTATAGATTTAATATTTAAAATATTTTTTTTGTTCTGAAATTTTAACATAAGGAGCAAAATGAGAAGAGGAATATGAAGGCTCACTGATATGAATCATGTATTCTCCCTACCTTCGAGGACCCTGACTTAATTCACTAAAAATTTGATTTTAAAGATCAGTCTTTTTAATGAACAGTTCTCCCTATGACAGAATCAAGACATACCAATTTGATTCACTTCAAGGAATAATGTAATTTTCACTGAATAGAAGATTGTGATATATGTCAAAAACTTATGAGAAAATTGATATGCAATCAGAGTTTATTTTAATGCTAGTCTTATTCCTAACAGAATTTATCATGATTTTGTGTATTTTTCCTTCTCCTGAGTCACTCTTATTACATGAAATAATATTCCCTTCCCTGTTTCAGTACTAAATAGAGATTCTATTTCCTCTTTTCAAAGGTTCTTTTACTGTCTTTACTCATAAGCACATGGACTGATCAACAGCAGAACTGTTATAGATTGTGTTTTTCTGTGCTGTAGACTGCACACCCTTGATACTCAAGCGAAACTCCAGTCCTTTTTCTGATTCATGCCAAACTTCCCACTAAAGAGAGCTTAGATCCAGTTTGAACAAAGAGTGTAATTGAATGCAATAAATCTGATTCTTTCCTAGCTTACACTGGTTTTACACTGGTGTAGTTCAGGTAACATAAATGAAGCTACTCCTGATTTGGACAGGTAGAAGGACAGTTAAGCCTACTGGGAATAACTTATTTTCCAAACCAAATAAACTTGGTTAAACTTCATTCCCATAAGAAATTTTTACTTCATGAAAAACTAATGAGATTTTCAAAGATGAAAATCTGGAAAAAAAACCCACCAGAATTTTTCCTGAAAATAACGTAAGTGCTATTAAAAATTGCATCCTAAGGCCTGAAACTAAGTCAATCCTTTCTTGTCTCTCAAATGTGCAAGTCAGGATAGAAAATTTTGGAAAGGTTTTCTTTGTTGCTGTTGTTACTGATTTCTCAAGTCCTCATTATGCTATGGGGCTTTACCAGACTGCAGAGGTTCCAAAGCACGCTAAATCCAAGTGTCCCCCCCCGCACCAAATTATTAAAACATCCAAGGAGAACAGAATTGAATGACCATCTTTAACCTTTAAAGAAAAGGTATCAAATAGGATGTGGTTACGATTTCAGATAAAAATGGTAAAGTTGGGGATTTTTTCCATCTAAACCATTTTTAGTCAAAAAGTAGGACAAGAAAAGAGTGAAAACTCAAGACCCCTCCAGATCACTGCAGTCTGAGATGATCCTGCATCCTTCAGCAATGGCAACCTCTTACTAAGCTTTGTGGGATTTTCACACATTCTAGGAACAAAAGATCAAAACCCAACAGCCTAATTTATGTGTTGGCAATAAAGAACTAAACAACAATAGCCAGGGTTTCTTCCTTGGCAGACATGATGGTCTTACTCATCCTTCTGCCTCTTCTATTTCTTAGAATATCAAATCATTTATAAAATAGTTCAATATCTTTGGTAGCACATATGAGTAGCTACTGCTCCCTTCACCAAAACCCGACTGATGTGAATTTCAGTTACTGTCTTTTCTCAATCAACAGATGATACAAACTGGAGGACTAGTTCCATTTATACTGCTACCAGCGGAAATGTTGCCTCCTGTTTCAAATGAAATCAGAATCTGAATACTTTACGATCCTCTGTTGAGAATGTATGCGAATTGTAAATATTGCTATTATTTTATACGGCTTCTTAGTGGTCAAGGGACATATGAGGGGAATCTTGATCCCACTGAGGTCAACTGTAAAACCACTAGTATTTGAATGAAGCCAGCATTTTACCCTAAATTTGGGAGACTGTAAATATTATTTTGCCTCTCAATTTCTTATAAGCTGTATACAATTTTTAATATATATAAACATATACATGTATTACGGTCCCATTCAATCTAAACATAAAAATGTTCCTTAAAAATAGCTAGTGATCTTATTATGATGTAAAGATAAGAATTTCTCTGGTATTACATGCAATTATGTGAACTTTTTCATACAAATATTACATGTTCAAAAAAACTTCAAATAAATAAACTATGTTTTAATGTAAAGGGTACATAAATGAGTATTGTTGCTTTAACCAAGCTGCTACACCTCATAATTTTCTTTTTGGTTTATAATATGGCCTAACTTAGAGATGCTAAAACAACTCAGTATTTTACATATACCTATGTATTTAGTAGTATCACATATTAAAAATTTACATCCCAATACTAAATCCATGGATATGATCTTACCTAATATAAAAGATATTTCATTTTACAGTTTCTGGGACTGTGTGCTACTGAAAGCACAAACGTTTTATTTTCTGAAACTATCTTTACTTATTAAAAATTATTTTTAGAAGTTAATAGGATTTGAATTTTTTAACGAATGGCAGATGAGAGATAAACAGCTGATAAAGTAAACAGGATGCAGAATGACTGTAGCGTTTTGAGTATTGACACTAAGGACAGAAGGTGTTACATAATAAAGCACAGTCACAAATGATGCTTTCTTTCTTATAATGAGTGAAATCTGCTAGAAATGATAAAGGCAAATTCTTCAGCCATAAATGTCATGCAGCCACTCAGTGAAGATCTTCATTTGGCCTTGATAATATCTTATTTATATTTACCTTTTCCATTCTAAACTTAGGTCTTTGCTCTCCAATTTTGACATGATTATATTTTCCTCTGATACATCTCCTCTTATTTCAGCCGTATACCTTTACATCCTGTTCTAGGTACACAACGTATGTACCCTCTATGCTTAAGGAGCTGCAAGCAATGGTACATTTACTAGCAAAATAATAATATTTAAAAAAAAAAAAAGTCCTACATGAATCTGCAAAGTAAATGTTCACACTCCTTCCATTTGCCAAAAACAATGGGAACAAAATATGAATAATATTTTACCCAGTGATTTATTTGCAGATGGGTTTCAGGAAGCTGCTGTTTTTCTAAGCTCCCTCTTCCTTGATAAAACTATTCAGTAATTTTGTGGTCTTGGAGTACGTACTCGCCCCTTGCCCTTTTGTATTCTCCCTGTCTGACTGGCATGGTGAATTCCTGAATACATCGCAAAGCAGCACCGTTCGCATTCGTGTAAAAACATAATCCTCCGTTCAATCCTCCTCTTCCCTGGCAACAATTTAAGGAATTCACAAATAAGTCACTGATTTTATTTCAACGACACAGCAGAGGCAAATATCAATACAATGAAGACTCGGGGTCTCCCCTACCCTACAAAAATAAACCCAGGCCGTCTTTGCACTTCATCAGGTAAAATTCTCCCCAGCATCGCTTTCCCTGCTCCCAAAACTAATTGCCACCAGCTGCTTCTGACAAGCGCGTCCATCCCCTCCCTCGACTCTGGCCGAGAGTGACGCCGGCCACCCCCTGCCTTCCCAGGTGACACCCGGCACCCAGGACCCACCTTTCCTCTGCTGAGAACAGCCCCAGATCACACCCCACCTCTGGAAGACGCCCGAATAACCCCCCCATCCTCCTCCTCCTGTCGCCCGGACTTGCAGAGAACAGAAGAGTGATGGCACCATGGTCAGCCACAGAGACACGTGGAGGGCAGGGAGGGGAAGGCCGGGGAAGAGGGGAGCCGGGGACGGGGTGGGGAGGGAAGGGGAAGGGAGGGAGATCCACTCGTACAGATGAAACTCCATGCAGGCCTGGCCCTCCTACCCGTCCCCTCCATGGAGCGATGGGGAGGGGGGGCGGTGGGGCGAGCTGAAATGGCACCTTACCTTCACTGCAGTCCTTCCCCCGAAAGCCCGTTTGGGAGCAGTCGCAGACGGCCTGGTCGTTGAGCACCGAGCAGACGCCCCCGTTGAGGCAGACGTCCTCCCTGGCGCACAGGCGGCTCTGCTCGTCATCCAGCCGCACCTCCTGGCTCTCCACCGGCGACGCCTGCGTGTAGTTGACCCGGACGTCCGTTATCCAGCCCTTGAAGGGCTCCCGGTCCTTGACAGAGGAGAGCGTCAGCTTTAGCGTGGCCGACCGCAGCTCCGGCGGGAGCCCCCCGAGGAAGAGGCCGCTGAAGACAGTCATGTCCCGCCGCTTGGACTTCACCTCCACCCACTTGGCCTCGGCCCGGTCGATGATCAGCGTCGTGTTCTTGAAGTGGCGGCGGATGACGACGGCGTGCCAGAGGTTGTCGTTGACGGCCGTGTCGGAGAGCAGGGTGGCGGGCTCGGCGCAGAAGATGGAGAAGCTGAGCTGCAGCCGCCCGCCCTGGGTGAGGATGAGCTCCAGGAAGTCGCAGAAGCCCTCGTCGTCGAAGTAGAGCACCAGCCCGCTGGAGCTGCGCGTCTTCATGTTGAAGCTCATCTCGCTCTCGCAGCAGGCGTTCCACTTGGGGAAGCGGGTCCACTGGCCCTCCGCCCCCGGGAACTCCAGCCCGCTGCCCAGCTCGGCCCAGCAGCCCAGCAGCAGGGCCAGCCAGAGCAGCAGGCAGCCCCCGCGCCGCACCAGGGCCGCCCCCATCCTGCGCGGCCTGGGGCGGGCGAGCGGGGCGGCAGGGCCGGCCGGGGGCGGCGCTGGGGCCCCGGCGGCAGACAGGGTAAAATCTTGCCGGGCGCCGGCCGCGCTGGGAGGTTGGGGCACGCTCACCCCCGCCCCGGGCGCGGGGGTCACTGCGGGGGGCTCCCCGGGGCCGGGGGGTGCCCCACAGGATGGGGTCAAGCGTGGGGGGTGGCCGGCAGCCGGCGGCGGGGACCTGCGGTAGGGTGAAGGCGCCGTTGGGTCTCTTCACTGGTCGGCCGGGCCTCCCGAAAGGTGTCCAGGGGTGGGTGAGTCAGCAGAAATTTTCCCCAAAGCCAACATTACCAAAGCGGGAGAGAAACCAAGATGGGTGGCAAAACCCTCCTCCAAGCGGATCCACCAGCTCGGCAAAGACTGTAGCGATATCCCCGCGCGTGCGCGCCTCTTTTTACATCCTCTCCGCCAGCTGTAGTTTCCCAGGAAGCCAATTACCGATCCCCAGCGCTGCCTCCCGAGGACGGATCCTCTTGTCAGCTCACGGACTGTCTGCCATGGTGCTAGAGCAGCGTCAGCAGACGACAGGACTCATCGCTCATGGTTTCCTGAGCTGCCTCAATCCCAATGGGGTTGAAACCCAGAAGCTGTCAAACAGCCGAGTGGCTACTTGACATGCAAAGCCTGACAGCTCCTCTTCTGTTCGCTCACGAAAGGCCACGGCTAAGATCCAGGGGGGGCGTGTGTGTGATTTTCCTCTATCGTTTTTGTTTCTAATCTGCAAGGAATCGAAACAGAATAATAAGAAACGACGACCGATAACATGTTAAATCATAAAAGTTGATCAACAGCGGACGTTTGTGATTAATTTTTTCATTTCAACTGCTGTTCGTCATTAGGAAAACGAACTGCTGCTGGAATTCTGGAGTTACTGAGAAATCATAATAACTTGCAGTGCTAAACTTAATGTATATGCTTATACAAGATTGCATCTTAACGGTATAATCTATACGTAAACTACTTACCTTTCCAAAACTTTCTAATATTTTAGTAGCGTATTTTATTGTTACAAGGACGACATTAAAAAGAAAAGGAGGTGTTTATTCTGCAATCTGTCTTATTGTAATTTATGTATGGAAATACCGGCACCTGTGAAGCTATAGGGTCCCGTTAATGCAGACGACGCTACCAAGCCCGCTTCTAGTTCTTTCCAATACAGCTCAGAAACATATAAAGTGGACTTAGCTCCCAGCAGGAACTGGCAGGCTTCACTGTACGTAGCACACCTCCTGGTTTATTTTCATGGGGTGAGGAAGAACTGCAATGGTTTCTTAGAAGGCTTTTTGGAAATTTCAAACCTCATTTTTCTCTGCCACCTGGTTTCTTTTGCTGCTGATAGTCTCTGTTACGGCAGGGAAAATCCAATTCAAGCCAGCTCTGATGTTGACATTATTCACAATGCAGATCAGCTAATCCCAGGTGTTAGTCCTCTGAAATGAGTTGCAGTATTTTATGTATGTTTGCTCAGCTGCCCTTATTTAAGAGGACAACTCCTCATTTTAAAAATAATATATATATGCCACAGTTCACCCTCTTCCTCTGAAGAGGTCTCTGCATTCAAAGCATTTCAGCAGAGCGGATCCCCTCTCTGGTTTTTCTCCCCCAAGCCGCTGTATCTTTTCTGGAAGGTGTGTATTAGCAGATCTCTCCTGATGGAGGAGAGGATCTCGGACACCTCCCTCGCCCACCGCTTCCCCTGCCTCCCGTTTCTTCCCCAGCAGCACTTGGGCAGGCAGGAGATCATGGCCAGAGCTGCTGCCAAGCCCATTGCCGGGCTGGGGGTGTGTGTGCCTGTCCGTGCGGGGGGAGAGGGGGCAGAAACGAGCCTGCCAGGGGGAAACCTGCTTTAAAACAGGCACACACCTCACTCAGATGCCTGCACCTGACACGCTCAGAGCCGCGAAGTCACCTCCTACTCTCTCTTTATATTTAATTTCATTCCTCTAAATGTCAACACGTTTATTTTTATTATTTGTCACACGCGAGGTGGGCAGGAGCAGCAAAAGGGAGGCAAGGAGAACCCCCGAACTTGGCGGGCAGAGGCCAGCCGTGCCCAGGCAGCGGAGAGCCCCCGCGTTTCCCTCGCCCCGACCCCCCCCCCCCCCCCGCCCCCCGGCAGGAGCCACCTCTCGCACCACCGCCACCAGCGGGGGGAATTCCGGCAAAAGGCGGGGCCCCCGGCCCCATCCCCGCTCCCAATTACCGCCTTTTTGGGTACGGTGGCGGTTGCGGTACCGCGCCGCCGCTCCCGCTTTCCGACACCCCGACCAGCTCCGCCCTGCGCGGCCCGACGGGGCGGCGGCGGCCGGTCCCCGCACCCGCCGGCGGCAGGAGCGGCCGCGACGCTGCCGGATGCGCCCGGGGGGAGGAAGGCGGGGGGAGAGGGAGGGAGGGAGGGTCTCCCGCCCCGCGGCCTCCGCGCCGGCGGAGTGGGAAAGCCGCCATGTGCACGAGTGGGAGCCCGCGTGGGTGCACCGGCTGCGGGCGGCCGCGGGGCCCCCGCTGCGGCGGAGGGGAAGGGGGCGGTGTGGGAGCGGGTTTAGGGGCGTGCGGGGTGGGGAGGGGATACGGAGAAGCGGGGGGGTGGTGTGAGACACGACGTGCCTGCCCGGGGGGGGGTGGTGGTGGCATGAGAATTCACTTGGAGGAGCGTGTGCGTGTGGAGGGGAGGGCTCGGGGAGGGGGGGGGGGGCTGCAGGGCGGTATGTGGGGAGAGGACGCCGGGGTGGGGGGAGTGCATGTGTGTGTGTTCCCGTGGGGCTGGTCCGGTCGCTGCCCGCCTCGGGGGAAGCGGTGGGTGGGGAGGAACTGCGGGAGGTGCCGCGGGGAGAAGGGCCCGGGGGCCGCAAGGTGCGCGGGGCGCAGGCCGTCACTGCGCGGGAGCGCAGAGGAGAGAAGGAGGGACAGGGTCTGCGTGGGGCGGGAGGGAGCCAGGAGCCCGTGGTGTGTGCCGGGGGACACGCTTGGGGGAGAGAGGGGCAAGGACGCGAGTGTGAGTGTGTGTGTGCGGTCGCCGTGCGTGGCAGAGCGATCCCTACAGGTGTCCGCGGGGAGCCGCCGAGCGGGGATCCCACCGCCAGAGCATCCCTGCCCGCCGCTGTCTGCGGCGCCTGCCTTCGCCCCGCGCTCTCACACACACAGACGCACACACACACAGCAGCAGCAAGAGGGGGAAAGAGAAAGAAAAAAAAGAGAGGAAGAAAGAAAGAAGAAGGAAAAAAAAAAAAAGAAATAATGGGGAAAAAAAGACAGATGGAAAGACTGAAAAAGAAAGGAGAAAGACCCAAGGAAAAAAAAAAAACACCTCAATCGCTTATTTATTATTGCCGATATAATTCACACACTGTCAATAAACAGCACAGTCTTGTCTAGTCATTTCCAAAGCAGAGGGACACTTTTCATTCTCAAAAGAGGACAATTTATTAACATATATCTCTCAAATGGGCTCTTAAGCACCAGGCATCCCTCCCAGCAATGTATATATGTATACACATGTATGTAGCGAGAAATAAACACAATCCAACATAAATGTAGCTATTGCATTCAGTACCTCACCAATAAATTAATATGCTTCCCCCACCCCTCTACAATCATTTTTTTCTTCAAAAATTATTATTTAGTCACAGGTGCCCCGATTGAGCCTTTTCGAATTAGAAAAAGGGAGAGAGAGACACCCATAGGTCAATAAATCCTTAATAAATGCCAGGTCGGTTGGCATGCACAATCCTTGGCAGAATCCTTATTGTATAAAATGTACAGCATTGTCTCTGGGTGCGGGGAAGACCAGAGAGTTCACAAATTACCGGATGAAATAAAAGGATCTGAAAAACAACCTTGCTGCAACCAAAGGGAGAAGCGCTCCAATTCAAAAGCAGACTCAAGAGCATCATTAATCTTTTCCTTTCATTTCTACGTAATTTCTAGAATCAAATTCTTTCCTAAGCGGCTGGAATGATCGATTTTGGTACCCTCCCAGTCTGCAGATGTATTTATTTTAATATGCTTGTGATATAATTTCTACCCCTTCAAAAATGCATACCATCAGCAGGAACCCGAACAGTTTCAAACACGTATCAAGGAAGCCGGGTGCCCTCTTTCTTCTGCCTCACAATAGAAAATGTCCCAAATTATCAATGCACTTCCCGCACAAACCCTTCGCCTCTTCCACACCGCCGCCGATAAATAACAATAATAGTGCGATATTCGTTCCCATCGCTGCCCCGGCTTCGCGTTTTCACCCAAGCAGCTCACGCCAGGGAAAACATGCAGCAGATTGATTTTATTCCTTAAGTCTCACAGACCCCCCCCCCCCCTCCCCTCCTCCTCCTCCTCCCGCCTTGCAAGGGATAATAAATTACCGCATCCAACCTTTAACTTCTACCTTCGCTCCACCATCTCCTCGCCATCTACCTCTCCACAACGCCGCACGCAAACCCACCAGCCTCTCGCGCCTCCTCCTCCTCCTCCTCCTCCTCCTCCTCCTCCGCCGCCGCCACCGGCTCCGCCGCGGAAAAGCGGGGTTCGTCCTCCGCGGGCGCCGCTCTGCCCGCGCTGCGGACGCGCCTTACCTGCGCGGGGTGCGGCGGAGCGGGGCGGGCGCGGCTGGCCGGGGCTGCCTCTGCCGCTCGCCGACGGAGCGGGCGCTGCTGCGGGTGCGCGGCGGCGGCGGCGGCAGCGGGCGGGGGCGGCCGCCGGGAGCGGGAGGCGGTGCCGCCGCGTGACGCCGCCGCGCCCGTCTGCCCGCCGGGGGCGGCGCCGCGATCGCTGCAGCGCACCCCCCCCCGCCCGCCCTGCCCGGTCCCGGACGCGCCGCTCCTCTCCCGGGGCCCCGCCGCTGCAGGTGGGAGGCGGCGACTGGAGGGACCGTGATGGAGAGAGGAGATGCTGAGGGCAGCGCCGGGCCCGGGACACACACACACACACACACACACACACACACACAACCCCTCGGTGCGTTGGCTGAGCAGGGCCGGGGGGTGATGGGCGTGCGCGCTGCTGATGGCTGGGGAGTTCCCGCATCTTCCGAGGATGAGGTGGTGGAACACCGCGAGGGCCGCTGGGCACCTCTGCCGGCTCCCCAGCTAAAACTCTTCCTTGTTTCCATGAGGGGTTTTTCATGGTTGGTTTTGTTGTTGTTGTTGTTGATGATGTTGTAATTTTTTTTTTTTTCCCCAGAAAAGCTTGCTGGATTATGCACACCCTGTGGGAAAATGGAGGTATAGACTAGAAGGGGTAGATGTAGGGCTTAGCGACATGGTTTAGTGATGTTTTTTGTCAGTATTAGGTTAATGGTCAGACTCAGTGATCTAAAAAGTCCCTTCCAACCTAGACATTTCTATGATTCTAAGTACAGCAGTGTTTGGGGAAACCTGGCCACTTTCTGGTGTAGTGTTTAACCTGTCTGACTGTATGTTGCCACTAATGGTCGCAAACCATTAGAGGAACCGAAGGCTTCTTAAGATGTTGGGTTTAGTTGCATGGAAAGTATTTGATTGTGCCAAACATACTCATTTTTGTCTATCGATTGGCCTCCTAACTTTGTACTCAGTGGTCTATGAGTGGTAATTGTTTTAAACTGAAAGAGGGGAGATGTAGATTAGATATCAGGAAGAAATTCTTTCCTGTGAGGGTGGTGAGACACTGGAACAGGTTGCCCAGAGAGGTTGTGGATGCCCCATCCCTGGAGGTGTTCAAGGCCAGGCTGCATGGGGCTTTGAGCAACCTGGTCTGGTGGGAGGTGTCCCTGCCCATGGCAGGGGGTTGGAACTTGATGATCTTTAAGGTCCCTTCCAACTCTAACCATTCTATGATTCTATAAGTGATTTGCATGTGGCCTTAGCCAAGGTCCTGGCAACTTTGGAACACGTGGAGTGATGTTTGTCACACCAAGAGTCACAAGAGCACTCCAGTATTAGACATCCCAGAACTTTTTGAGAATGTCCTTTGCAACCATACTTTTTGCTGTCCAGAGTGTGAACGTAGCAACTTAGCTTTGAACTGAAACTTCAGACATAAGTGTAAAAAAAAAAAAAAAAATCCATCCTCCCACCACAGTCCCATAGGAGTTAGCCTTATGATTTATTTTTTTTAATGAAACGGGCTTCCTCACAGATGACAAGTTTGATGAGGTAACCAAGCAACATGTTAAGTAATGAGAATAAAAGCTTGCTAGATACGCAACCTATCTTCAGTACTTACAGAATAGCCAGACATCCCTTTTGTGCAGCCAGATGATATCCATATTGTTATTTTCAAGTAGTGAGAATTTCTCTCGACAATTCTAGTAACATGACCTGTACAAACAGAGCAAGGAGCAAATATCTCCTGCTATGAAAAGCATATAAATTGTTGGCTGCGATATGATAAGCGATACACATTTTTAAAGGAGCAAAATTGTGATAGAAGTTGGTATTTTTTGTGTGTGTATATATATAATGTAAAAAATTAGTATTTTCTAGCTGTGGCCTTACTTTTATTATACTTACGGTAACACATGGTAAAGCTTCTGAGGCACTTAGATGGAGAGTGTCAAAGCCCTGGATGTCCAGTCACGGTGGAGGTGCTGGCACAGGTGGGGGATTCTTCCACCTTCAAACTGAGGGACAGCTCAGTTATTCAGCAGTAGCCAGAGAATGTTCATGTTTTTCTAAATCTGTGGTAAGAAGCCTGCCACAGTGAGAGGAGGGCTGGGCAGAGCCTACATAGAATTAAAGCAATGAGACATTAAGTGAGCCAGGAAGATATGGGGAGATTTAAGGAGAATACAATTTCCTTAATTTAATGGTGTTTTTTGGTTGAGTTTTAGAAGACTGTATTACTTCTGTCATTCTCAGCAATTGTTGCAGCATATGGTGTCATAGTTGATTCATTCTGAAGCAGTACATACAAAAAAAAAAAAAAAGAGGAAGAAAAAAAAAAAAAGAAAGGCAATTTCCAAACCATCTCTCTTTGTAGGTCTTTCAGCTTGACAAATGTATGGACTATCTTGCAAGATACACATGGCCTTACAGAAATCTGACTTTCTTCTGCATAAATTAATGTTCTGTGTTATACCAAAATATTTATAGATTTTGAAAAGTAAAGAGATAAAAGCAGCAATGATATTCTTGGAAACAAATCATATTTTCTGTCAGAGGGAATGCAGTACGTTATCCAGCTTGCAAGTCTGAGACCTTTTGGAGGGATGTATATTGTTAGAACAAAGTGCCTTTGAGTCATTAAAAAGTACATATGTGAAATTGTCCAACAGTTGTAATTTTAAATAAGAGATTTGTTGGCAAGCTGAAGTGAATGCTGGAGCTGTCCCTGAGGCACGCACATGCAATTGGCATGGCTGTCACAGCTAATAAAAAAGGAAGTAACCAGTCAAGGAGGTGCAATAAGAATGGTGAAATAAGAATGATTCAACTGAGAAAAAAAATAACCCACAATTAAAATCAAACTAGAGGTGCTTCCAGAGAACATTGGTTAACTGGGCAGACATGAGAAAGATATGAGAAGGGAGAAAGTTATTTCTGGGGCAGAGACAACAAGAACTGTTTTAAAGATTTGAAAGAGAGAGAAAACCTGTTCCCTGAAGTGGTCCATGTTCAGTAATGGGGTGGTTAGATTTTTGGGGTATGTCAAAGCTCTTTCCTGGTTAGAATCATAGAATGGTTAGAGTTGGAAGAAACCTTAAAGATCATCGAGTTCCAAAAACCCTGCCATGGGCAGGGACAGCTCCCCCTAGACCAGGTTGCTCAAAGCCCCATCCAACCACACACATCACTCCACATATGCCTGATATCTTTGCCTTCTTTGTAGCTATCATCAGTAATCCTTCTATACCAAACCAAATCTTTGAGAAGAGCTTCAGACCCACTAGAAAGCTGTCCCTTTGTGTGTTTGAATGCAAGTTTCTTTAGAGGACAGCTAGTAACGTTTTTCTGGAGCAATTCAGTAATACCTTTTGAACTTGGTCCAGAGTGAAGAACAGACATGATGACATAGATTTATAGCAGAACTAACGTAATGGTATGCAATTGTCTGTATCTGCATAGAGACAATGAGGTTTAAAGAAATATGGAGGAAGAAAGGTATAATTTCTGCCTGTTAATTGCCATATTGCTGGGCAATGTCAGCTGTTGGTGAAGATAGTGTGGGTAAATCTAAAGCAAAAACAAATTAAGACACCTGTATTGGAAGAAAGACAGCTCATTACATAGGTCCTCACTTGCTCAATTCAAACTAATTGAAGAAAATTTTGAAGTACTAGAAGATCTTGAAGTAAAAGAGAGAGGCAAAACTGCATGGTTCAACAAAATTAATTGCAGCAAATCAAATACAGTACTGGAGCTATTTGACTGAGACATTTGAATTCAGCAAGCAGAACTCGGAGCCAACTAACTACACATGGATTGGATTTGATAGTTTCTCTAGATAATGCATTTTTGGAGCTAGCTTATACCTAACTTTGGAGGATTAAGGTGTTAAAAACTTGCTTAAAACCAATTCAGAATGGATAAATAATAAAGTAAAAGAGCATACTTATGAGGATCTAAAATATTTATTGACCTTATAACCAGTACTGGCATTTAATGATATTTCCAAGTCTTCTGCTATTTCAGAAGGTATCAGCTGTGTTTAGTGATATAATATTCTAGTCATGAAGAAAAGATTGGAGACTCATATGGTTATAGGTTTTGGGCTTCAAAAGTAGTTTTGTCCAAAGAAAGCAAACATGATCAGAAAGTGTGTAAACATATCTGAGGATCAGAAGATATTTGTGGCCTCTTGGTAAATTCAATATCTGAGCTGACCACAAAACATTTCAAGGTTTACATGTTTTTCCTTCAACATAACCGCTTCCTTGTATTTACTATAACATTGAAAACTTAACGTGAAACGTGTTCAAGAGAATTTACAGTACTAAGTAACATCTTGCTGAAGATCCCCATTTGATCCCCAAGATTAAAATCTTGGGATGATTCAGAGATTAATGTAGATGCCATTTTTTTAGCTTGGTAGCTTCATTTCATGGACTTGTTTGAAGCACTAAGAGAAACAGACCTTTTTAATAGTTGAAAGGGTAGATATTGATGGTATCTACATATATGAAATGTGAAATATTAAATTAAAAGTTTTATTACTTATCAGGAGTTGCGTATCCAACCTGTGGGATTTTTTTCATTAAATAAGAGGAAAACTTGGTGAGCGTGAAGATAATCATATTCCTACAACATAATCATCATAGAGGGAAATGTAGTGTGAAGAATACAGGAGCTACCAAGACCTCAAAAATCCTTACAGTCCATTTCAAAAGACATAATTAGTGACAAAACCCTATAGTTTGATGGCTCTAAGTCTCAGAGCTGAAGATACAGTACACTTTCACTCATACCAGTTCTAACTCCTGTTGTACACAGAGCTTGACTGATGAGCACAGCAGTACACAGCGCCAGGAGAAACCTGTAATGAAAGACCCCATATTAGCTCTTCTGAGCTGTACAGAAACTCATTAATCAGCTAGGCCTGTTGATGAATCTTCAATGGGTTTCGGAATGGATTATGATATGACACAAGTAGCAATGGTTTTGTCACTGACACTCCATGAAAAAAGTCAAAATAGCGGTGCAAAGTGTCCTTCTCAATATATATGTTTGTATTTGACAGCCTGTATCAGTCAACTGGGCAAAGCATGATAAAACAGAACTGTTAAATCAACTGGTTTCCAAAGCATATTTGGTTTGGTATTAACTCTGTGAATAAGAAGGTTGTTGTAGAATTTTCTTTATAGAAGCATTTGGTAGGATTGATATGAGCATCAATACTATCATTTTTTTAAAATTGTAAGATTAACATTCATATTAATAATTTTACTAATTTCAAGAGAAGCCCCTATGTTCATTTTTCAAAAAGTGATTATTTTCTGTGAATCTTTATGTGGTAACATGACAGAACATACATCAAATACTTATGCATGCAGCAGATCCATCTCAAGGCCATCCTTGCAGATTGGAGTTTAAGAATAATCACGTAAATACTATACCACTAAATGCATTTGATTGCAAAAACACAACTAAATCATTTTAGAATAGCTACATCTTTTTTAGTTCAAATGTTTGCTTTTAATGTCTTAAAACACTTTTTAAGCAGCAAAGTATAGGAAATCCTTTAGGTAAGAAGAAGAATTGAAGAGAACAACAAGCTGTTGTATGTTGTCATTGAGTAGACAACAGTTACCAAAAGAACTTGGAAGCTCATGTCATCCCATAACTGTCTGTGGAATCACTGGCTTGAAAGAAAAGTGTAAGAAATCCAACTGTAAGGAGATGTGGGATTAATATTTTGTTGCAATCCCCAAGGGAGGTTATTTTAAACACTGAAGTATTTTGCTTAATATTTCTTTCAAAACCCTTAACATTTAACAGTCTTTTTCAGATGTTGCTCATATAATTTCCCATCATTCCTTTTAAAACCTCACTAAATTCCTACTCATATGTAATTGATGTAATTTATATGAATGCAATTTGTGTGCCATTTGTATAAATTTCCACGAAATCCGTTCATCGTCATCTGTCATCACCTTCCTCATCCTCTTTGCTTAGGATGACAGTGCTGCCTAGATATATCGGTGTGTTCAGGACCCCTGTGTGTTAGGGGAGCTTCTGGGTAGTCTCTGTAGTGTGGCTCTGAGCAAAAAACAAGCTCTTTTCCAAAGACCTGGAAATTGAAAGACAAATTGAAAAGACAAATTGAAAAACAACATATAGCGAGTCTGTAAGGCCGGCAGAACAACAGAACACTCTAGTGTAATTTATGAGTGTGCCCAAATCATAGACGTAGTATGCAAATTAGTAGAAGCAATCAAAGAAATTGCATCTTGCACAGCTGCAGGATTGGGTCTTACGCGGGAACTTCCCTTGAAGGTGCTGAGTGCCCTCAGCTCCCACTAACCACTAATGCGGGCTGAGGGTACTAGGAAGAACTTGTCCCATTTTGAATCAAGCCCTTTGATAGCTTCAAGAAAATCTCTGATTATAATAATTTGTTTTATAATGTGTCACTCTACACTTATGAAAAATGAGTATACTTGCTATAATTCAAGTATTCTACAGATACTTAGCTGTACCAAAAGTGTGCCAAGTATACTAAAAATATATTACTTTTCATAAGGGTATAATTTCCTAGTAATCAGAAGATATACTCTGATTCAAAAATTGCTATAATTGTTAATGTTGGTGAGAATTACTCAGGCATCAAAGCAGAGGAATATTTGTGGTATGAAGCTGCAGATAGGTAGTTGAGATCATCAGCGTTTAAGCCATAAATGATGCACCTGCTGAAGAGATTCACTAAGGGAATACTGCGGTGTGCCAGATGGCTAGTATTTTTACACTTCAGGGCTGCTTTATTGTTGGGTTGCCTAGTTCACAAAACCTTTCACTAAGGGAAGTGAGAGTTGCCCTTTCCAGAAATTGCAGTAATAATTACTATTAGTTTAAAAGCTTGATTCAGTTTATTTTTGTTTAGTCCCCACAATCTGTCTCAAGAGCCCTTAGTGTTATCATTACTTCTTAATAGTTCAGGTGTTTGTAACACAGTGCAGAAGAAAGTCCTAGAGGAGGCAAGTAGGAATAAGACAAGGACCCGAATGAAAGAGAGATTGGAAGGCAGCAACACAGACAGGTTGGGGATGAAGTATACTGTACATGAAGTGATAAGAAAAAAGCAAGCAACCAAAGTTAAAAAAGCAAAAGTCCTTGTTGGAAATAAAGAAGAGGGCAGAGGAAGGGCGATGAGCAAAAAAGAATGAAAATAATTAAAAGGCAAGTAGGTACAAGGAAACAAATCAAAATTACTTGATGATGGAGCATTTTGCCTGGGGTGAAAAAAGAAGTAATGAGGTGTAGGACAAATTGGGCACCTTATCCGTTTACACTAGCCCTAAGGAACAAAGAAGACAGAAAGTTGACTACTCAGCATGTGTAGTGGAGACAGAAGCAAACCCTGGCCCAAACCAGAAACATTTGCATTTAGTTGTATTACGATCATGCCAAGGTCAGAAATAATGTGAGAGTAGACTGGAGCTGTTGGGAGAGCTGTCTCTGGCTGCTTGACAGTATCTTCTCCTGTGCTCGGTTGACACACACGATCTGTGTGGACTTCTGATGGCTGATGCCATGGTGCTTCCAGAAGGATTTTATGTGGCTGATCTAGGGCAAATTTAACTGGAAAGGGTAAACTTTCCACCGCTATAAATGAATGTTGTTCTTGTTGGAGGGAAAAATTCACAAAAGGTTTTATAATTGTATTATTTCCCTTTTGCTTGGCACCAAACCTACTCACTTTAAGATTCAGATTAGGCAATGCTTTCCTTATACAATGCCAATGATGTTTCCAGTCTGACCTTCCAGGCAAACAGTGTTGAACATGTTAATGCATTTGCCATAAACAAATTCTTAGCAGCATTCAAATGCTTTGTCTCTTGCTCCATAGTTCTTTCTAGTGCCACCTGCAAACACCAAAAAAATGCCAGAATCCAGGACAGCCTGTTCTCTCAGCCCAGGAAACTACTCCTTCTACACAATATGAATATTCAAGCTTTTCTGTAGGATCTGGAAGGTTTGTGTCTCTTTCTAAGAAATACGCTTCTCTGATGTCAGGATGTAAATTGCATTTGTGTTTTTAATACTGCCAAATTAGTGTTTGCTTCATGTAATCTTTGATCCATACTCTGTTTTTCCTGTTGCTGTTTCAACTGTTTGCCTTCCTCTGACGTGTTCAATAGGCAGAGTTATTTTTTACTCTTGCTCTCTCTCTGTGATTCTTTCCAGCCATTTTGTGGCCGTGGCCTTTGCCGATGACTGCTTTTGATTTAGCTGTACATTTTTGCAAAAATACCATAGCTACCAAAGCAGTAGGAAAAGCAGAGATTTCACAGAGACTTACATAGTGGCAGGAGAAAAGGTCAAGATACTGCATATTTTTAACAACAGACTCAAGTTCTCTCTCATGTATTTGGTAAACTCTTGTTTTGCTGGATGCATTAGAAGACAAAATTTTATTGTTCTGTAGCCAGGTACCCCAAATTGAACAACCAACTATAATCTGAAGAAGGTTTTAAAGATCCAGATTGAACTGTGAGTAATAATTAGTAGCTATTCTTTACTAATATTCCTCCACATGGATGCGATGTGCTGTTTCAGTGGTGTGTATTCATGTTTTCTCCATCTTATTCTACATTGCATTCCTTATACATCCTCTCAGCAATAAACTTCTTTGGCTGTAGTGACCATTGGAAAGGTCACTTCCAATCTACTGATTATGTTCATTTCAAGTTATTTCAACATACATAGAAGCATTTAACTTGGATAAATGATAAAAAGATGAAGTAATAAAAAATATCACGCTTTTATTTTAAAGATATATAGGCTCACGTTCAATTATTGCTAAAGCTAATTGGAAGCTAGAAATTGCTCCACAACCTGCCTACTATTGTTTAGCTTGAATCCTGTATGTATCAGATAAGCTTATAGCAATGTCTTCCAAGTGGAGGGATCATTAGTAATTGCCAATTTTAAAGTATTACTGGGTCAGAAAAAAAAGTTCTGGTCCTGCAGACAGTGAAATTACCATGGTTGTGTTGGTTATAGACAAAAGACCTAGGCTAGTATACCTCAAGGCTTTGATCCTGTAATTTAGCTAACGCAGGACTCCAGTAGAGCTTCCCTCCTGGTTCTGAGGGCTTATATTGATTCTTAGGCATTCAATGACTTAATGCTACAGGCAGAGAAACACACAGATTTTCCTGATGTTTGCAGGTTTCGGGATGTTGAAATTATGCAAATTGAGCACAGTTTGCCCAAAGAGCAAATTAGCATTGTGCACCTGTAGCAAGCATAATATGTGTATTTCAATGAAAGTATGAACATTCAGCACATTTTTACCTCATTAGCACTCCAGGGGTAGCAGTGACTTAATTCTTTGCTGTTGCAAGCTCTGTAGCGGCTACCCATAGACATTTTACAGTTGTCCATAAAACACTTTTGTCAAAAACAAACATAAATTTTATGAAAAGTGTTGAGAAGCCAGGGTAATGATTCATTCCTTTATAGAGTGAATTACGCTGTTCAGGGTATAAAACCCTTGGCATCTGAATTCTGTGGGGCATAAAATGAAATGCCACTCCCAGAACTGGGCTGCCTGGTTTTGGAACACTTCAGATTTGGAAGCATATACTTGCTATTTGGGATGCAGAAATCATAGAGCACCTGTTTGGACCATATGAGGCTGCATTTTGGAAAGGAGGACTAAGATGAAAAAGGCCTAGGAAGAGCATGATCTGAACCCCATGGAAGTAAATGGACTTCACTGTCACATGGTGCAGAATGGAGGAAGGGGATGTAACATCCCATCTCTTTGTGTGGTTCTCTTGATTTATGACAGATTTGTTGTTGGATGGAGAAAGTAGTCTTCGGGTCTCCACAAAGCAATAATCACTTTGATACAAGGAATAAAAACCAGTAGGTTATCATTGCATTTTCCCCAAATGCCATTTTTTTTTTCATATTGATAAATTAAAGAAGATCAAAAATTTTGCAGTGATCTTGTTAAGTTCCCTGATACACTTTGAAAGCTTTCTTGTAATTGCCCTTGAACTGTCCTACTATACAAGTAATAAAGAGTTTCCTGTTAACTGAATCACTGAAAATGTTCACCTTTTATTAAGAATGTCTTTTTTTCCTTGACTTCTCCTCCTCCTGTTCTTTTCCAGGTTCAATTTTGTTTGTTCACTATTTTATATAGATTTTAGGTATTTTAGGATTTCAATGAGTTGTTTTATATGATAAGTTTTATGCAATATGCTTTGCTGAACACTCATCTAAGTCCACAACGGTCCCTGTAGATGCTATAGGTATTTCTAAGTAACATCTGAACTTTTCTTTCTTTTGAATATGCACTAATCTGTTGTTAAAACATTATGAAATTCAAATATAGATATAATTTAGGATATAACCACATTAAGAACATCAGCTGAGCATAACATGGAGATGTGTTAACAATTTTCTCCATTACTGTCGAACTGTTAGCTATCAACTTACATTACAAGCGTGAGAGCAATTACGAACATACAGGGGATAAACTGAAAGGGGGTAGATTTAGATTAGATATCAGGAAGAAATTTTTCACTGAGAGGGTGGTGAGACACTGGAAGATGTTGCCCAGAGAAGCTGTGGATGCCCCATCCCTGGAGGTGTTCAAGGCCAGGCTGGATGGGGCTTTGAGCAACTTGGTCTAGTGGGAGGTGTCCCTGCCCATGGCGGGGGGGTTGGAACTCCATGATCTTGAAGGTCCCTTCCAACTCTAACCATTCTATGATTCTATGATTCTATAAGGTACCTTTTCGGCCCGCTGTCCAGAAAAGCTGACAAGTTTGGGGGCATGCATAGAGAATATAATGGAAAGCAATACTGGGAAATAACATAATACCAATATTATAATATTGTATGACCTCATCTAAAAGGTTTGCTGAAGTGTTTGTCCACCCATCTCAAAACGAACATTGTTTAATTTCAGGACAGGTTTAGGAACAAGAGAGGAGTATCAATGACAATGCTGGGACATCATAGGATCTCTCATAAAAAAACTGAAAAGACCAAAGTTTCCTTTATGAAGAAGAGTCATATGAGCGAACACTTAAAAAACAAATGAGCGAAAAACCACCCCCGCCAACAAACCTCAAACCTACAGAATAGCCTAAAAGATAATAGATTGGAAGCTATTGTTTCTTGTCATATATAATGAGGAAGATTTTCTGTGAAACTGAAAGCAAGCTGATTCAAATCTGTGTGGGAAAATCTTTTTCACACAGTATATAATTAAACTATGAAATGCGTTTGTACAGGTTGCTACTGAGGCCAAAGACTAAGCAAAATTCCAATAAGGTTTGAATATTCATATAATGATGAAGAAACTACAAAATGTTTATAATGTTGGGTGCCAACACATTTTTGAGGATTGGTAAACTTCAGATGCAACCAAATCCTTAGCAGTTTTACTGGGATGATTATCTTCCATAGTGGTAGTATGCAACTCTTCCTTCCTCATTTGAAGCATCTCCACCTGACCATTGTGATGGACAGCCTCCCAAAATAAAAGGACCTTGATTCTGTTCCGGTAGGGAACTGAGAAGAGCTTTTTCACCCAAAACTGGACTCATCTATGTGTCTTCTCCTTCCTTCAGTGGGTTTTCTTTCTTCCCAGGATAGTTGTTATGTTGCTGCACCATTTTGGAGATAGACGTACATGTGTTCTGCTCATGCAAGAGTTAGCCAGCTGTGTGCCAGCTGTTAGCATAGCACTATGTCTGAGCTAATGAGCCTTGCTGAGGGCTTTTTTTTCTTCATAAATCTTCCAAGGGCTCTTAATCAGCAGCAGATTCTCTGCTGAGTGATGTATGACAGTTTTCTCTGCTCTCTCATTCTTGTGTCGCTGTACTGTAGCCTGTATGCAGACATGTAGCGACCTGTTCAGTAAACAAGTATAGCCTATTTCACTTTATAAAGTGTCCATAAGCAGACGTGGATTTGAACTGATATATTCATCATTTTATTCATCAAATCAGGTGTCTGCAAACAGAATAGCTTGTTCATTACTTGCCATTTTTTTTTTACACCTGTGTGATTTTTATTACTTAAGCTGGTCACATGAGTATTTTCAAAAACAAAAAATACAAATTTGAGTGTTACTCTGAAGCAAGTGAAAGGGGTTGTGAACATCAATAAAACTGAATTCAGGACTGAAAAATATATATTCATAGTTGTAAATACCGCTCTGCAGCATTCATCCTGCTCTGCTCATAGCAAACAACTGACATAGGGATTTGGGGAAAAGACTTTTCTGATGTAGCGTGTTTTTTACTTACATAATTAGGAACAAGCAGCTAGTGTTTGCAGTAACAGAGCTTAAAGATTATTAATACGTCCATTCTCCCTTCTTTGCATTTGAAAGAATTTATCACTCATTAGTACATTGTCAAAGACAGGATTATGTCTTGGTCCTATGTGCACTCACAGGGAAACCCCTGCCAACTCTTTTAGTTGCTGCCAGGAAGCCAGTGAACAGAAAATGCTTTGTTTTTTTTTTTTTTTTTAGAAGCATAGAAAAATAATAAGTATTACCTTTAAAAGGAGAGTCCTCTAAGAATAGGAACTGAAATTATGATCCTAGGCAATAAGAGGCCTGTGCGTACCTGTCAAGTCTGTGGTCAGGGTGTGTCAATGTTCCTCCCACGAGACCCATGAATTTCTTCATCCTCTCTTTACTACGTCCTCATATAGTTCAGGAAAGGCATGCTGAAAGTTGAGTAGTTAATGTAAATAACTTTTACTGGAGAGCTCTTTGGAGTTAAGGTACTGAACCTCTGCTAGTACAGGACATACCAACAGCACACTAGAGTGTGATGCAATGGTCCGCGAGCTATTTCAGGGGCATTTCCATTGATTTATGGTGGTCAGTGAAGACATGACATGTTCTTTTGAACAGTTTTTCAACCTTGGGTTTGCTTACATGTTCTTTCATTATCCTTAGAAAATTATTCTCAATACATTGCCATCATTAATGCATGTAAGAATTTCATAGTACAGCACCAGTAATGGAGTAAATCAGTTTAATAAATATTCCTTATGGCACGAATTACACAACGTAGTGTGTGTCCCCCAGGAATTTACGTGAAGCTATGACAAGGACTTTCTGTTGCACGAATGCTGGCATTTTTTTCCCCATTTACTCAGCGTAATCAACGGCTGTGTTACATGGTAACCTTCATATTGTATGATAATGGTGGTGTGTGTACAAATGCTCATTTGTAGGAGGCCAAAATATTTTTCTTTGGCGCATATTATTGAAATATGTGAGCAAAACTTTAAAGCCAGCATCAGTGGTAGGACTTTAGGACAATTACTTAGTGTGACGAATAGGTTAATGGCAGTTATATGGTCACTTCCTTGCACATCACATTGAATTATTATCCTTTTTTGTTTCTGGAAACATAATTAGTCTGTGATGGATGGGAGGTTAAATTCAGTACTTGGGGTCAAGCCACACCTTATAATGGAATAGCTGCAGATACAAATTAATGTTTCAAAATGCAGAAAGTATCCAGTCTATATCAAATCTTTTCAGCCTTTCAGGCCATGCAAACTTAGAAAGCCAGAGACTACCCTCGTAAGAGAAAACTGCTAATACTCTGCAGTCTCCTCCTGCCCCTTTCACCCACCTACTGTGCAACTGAGACTTGTGGGGTAATCCAGGATAAAAATGATGCCCCCTCTACTTTTTATTAAATACCACTTTCTATTTTTAGGACCTTGACATTGAACTGGTGGTAATCAATATATCTCGAGTGGAGCTAAGAGAAAAATGAATGTTCTCTAGCATTTGTTTGAACACTATTTGACAATGTACTTCACTAATATTTACAGGTGAAGTTTGAAAAATTTCTAACAAAATACAGTGGAAATATGCTAATTTGTTGAATTTGAAAAAAATTGTGGAAATCTGCTGAATTCTAGAAAGCTTTTAGGTAAAAATGTCTTCTTTGATTGTAAAGTTTCTGATTATCTGCGACCCAACTGAGAAGGAACTTTAAAACCTGACATTTTTATTGTGAATGTGGCATTTTAACACAGACATGTTTTATGAAAACATTAAAAGCATTCGGTTTTATTTCAGTGCAAAATGAAAACAAATACTGAATACTTTCGGTGAAATATGAAATGTTGGCTTTCTTTACTCTGTTTCATACTCAATATTTTTCAGGGCATGTTGTCATCAGGATGTTCATGTAACATGAAATTCTTCACTGTTCAGAGAGTTAAAAGGAAGAATTATGCAATATTTAAGCCTTATTTAAGACTGTGAAATAGGGAGGAGGTGAAAGATACACATTATATAGGCTGAGTGTTATGCCTAGGAATGAAGATTAATTTTACCTAAGAAAAGTGCTGGGTATTTATTTTCAGAAAAAAAAAAAAGCACTGTCAGAAATTTTAGCGCTGATTTATTTTAAACATAGAATTTTTCTGCTTAAATTAAGAACCTGGGCTCTCTGTACAGCTAATAAAGAAAGATAACCTTATTCAGGAGAGATTGAGAGCAACCCTTGTGTGCCTTCGCCATGGTGGCAGCTTGGCCATCTCCCTAGAGCTGACCTATCAGATACCATGAATGGTGTGCGCTGCAAATATAGAGCACTTGAAACAATAGCTGTTGGGAAGGTTTCTGCATACTGATGAGTTTTCATACTGATCATAAGAATAATATGATTATCCTTTGAAGTCTTATCTTCTTACTTAATAGATCAGCTGAGGTGAATGTTTTTGTCCATCACAGAAATTAAAAATAATTAGAGAAAGAGTGTCAAAATGTTTCTGGGAAAACAAAGCCCTTTTTTAAGACTACACCCGCATCTGGGCTTGCACCAAACACACATATTTTTAATATCTGAAGATTTTTTTCACTGTAACGTATATAACATCTGAATGAACTCTGTTGGCTTTGATGAATTTAATTTTTTTTGGCTATAATTTAAACTGTGGACTCTTACCTTGCTACTGTATCCACATTGAGATAATACTTTCAGTACATTATCATCTTTAGAGATTTTACATATGAACACTGCAGAACAGCAAGCAATCAACTTATAAAAAAATGTCTTTATTTAATTTTTTTAACCAAAGTGATTCCTATCTTTATTTAATTTTTTTAACCAAAGTGATTCCTTTACAGGATAAGACTTTTTTCTTCATAAATTCCTGGAGTGCAGCTGAGAAGCTCACAGCTACTTCAAGGAAAAACTGAAGAACATGCAAATCTTTTTTTATTAGTAAAATTCAAAAGCACATTTAAATGTATAGCTCCACTAAATAGATAATACTTCCTTTTTATTAGTCTTAGGGAGCCCTGGGACTGGTAAGGGCTGGCAGTGTCCTCAGGGCCCTGGCAATTTGCGTACATTATTTGTATTTTAAAAAGTAGCATTGCTCGTTTTTGCCAAGGAATTCTGAAGAATTTTTATGTTGGCTTCTATTCTTAGGTGATTTATTTCCCTAAACAATCCAAACAAACCACCTAACAACAGTCAGTAGAACATCTGGGAAAAAAAGTGGAAGGACTCTATAGGTAAGGATATGCTATGATGAAATGAACGCTCAAATGAGTATGCATATTTAAAGAAAACCCTTGTCATGAAGACCGAAATGACATTTACATAATGATTTTACTGCTGCTGCATGACTTACTGTATAAATCTTTAATTCTAAGTGAAATTCAATGCATCACAAATATACAGAAAATCCAAAGTCTTTACGTTTTCATGGCTGCTTGCCCCCTTCACATTTATTTATATAATTTTATTTTGCCCCCATAAATGAATTTTGATAATCCTCCAGCTCCTTGAATACTTATGGACAATTTTGAAATATTGGGTAGCTTTGTTTCCTAGTTTTTGTATCATTTCAAGCTATCCATAGTCTAAGTTAATCAGTATTAAAATCCCCTGAATCATACATACATTTCTTTCTCCAGTTTCAACTATTTTTTTTTTCTTCTTTTTGCATATTGCATAAGAATTTCTAATACATGAAACAGATAAATGGTTTATAATCCTAATAAATTCTGTTCGGGAAAGATTAAATTTCTGCACACTCACCACAGAATTTGCAAGGCAGCGCTACCAGTACCAGTGCAGGCCATGGCTGCTCTCCAATACTGAAGTTATTCAGGTGTCCTCTGCTATTTTCACCTTTCCCTTTTACATCCTGTCACTGTATCTTCCACCAGAGACAAAAATTTCAGGGAAATCTGAATTCCTGTGGAGAAAAATGGGCCATAAATCTTTTAGGAACATGTACAAAAATTATGAAAGAAAAAATTATATCATCTACTAAGTTTCTTGGGAGGATATTTAAAGAGCAATCCAAGTCCTTTGTCAGTCTCAGCCTAATAAAGACACTGGCCTGGATGTGTCAAATTGCTCATTACAAAGTAAGCCTTTTCCAGAAGCCCACCAGCTGATGGTGGCATAAGAAGCTTTCTGGTCTTGATGCAGAACTTCACCAGAGCATTTTTAGAAAATCATTTTTTGTTGTTATTGTTCAGTTCATGGAAATGAGAATGAGAACACAAATTGTTTGTGTGGGGGAAAAAAAATACCTATTTTCTGCAATTACTGGAGACAATGAGAAATGAGAGTTTCCCAAGGGACTTCAAAGGTAACAACTGCATTTTTGATATTCATAATTAATTTCCTGGGTCTGCCTTTGCATGTGGGGTAAATCAGCTTTGGTGGCTTATAACAGCAGGACACTCTTTTCCTGCATATTCATGCATACATTCATCAGTAGCTATTTGGTGGGGGGTGGGAAGACATCAGGTTGTGTTTATTCCTCTTATTTTTATGTTGCAAACGGTAGTCCTAGTCCATTCCTTATTTTGCTTACATGAGCAATGGAGTTGGGGCACGCAGAAGAATAAGAAATGTATTATTATATATTTACTGTCCAAGAAAGTAATATTTCTGAGAGTAACAGAGCATTTGAAACTAGACTACTAGGTATCAGAAAGCACAATAATTTGTTGCCTCCATTCATTTCGACAAATATGAATTTTGCTTGGAACTATATTTACTTTGAGTGTTTAAGTAGGAATGAAAAAAAAGAATAAAAAGATGATAGTCAGGGAAAAAAAGAGCAACTTATTGTAAAGGAACTTTGTGTTTTTAACTTTAATTTCTCCTGTTGAATCATTTTAAAGGCATACTTGTCTGAATAATTCAGACAAGTAACTTTCAATAGGATGGGCTCCTGAGGGGTGGGAAGGAAACCAAGAACCTGTCCAGTTTTCTTCAGCTACAAGAACTCTTTCAAAATCGATGTTAATAGTTCAGAGAAAATTCTTAATTATACAAGTCTCTTGGTCTTTCTCACTCAGCAAAACATATTATTAACTCTCTCGCTAGCCTCTGTTTCAGAGTTTCACTACCAAAGAGTGTTTCTGAATAGGTTGATGTTGCTTTCTGCAGCAAACATTTTCAGTTTCAAGATGCTCAGAGTTTCTGTAAGCATCTTCAGTCAGAGGGGAAAAAAACCAAAAACCAAAGCACAAGAAAAAGGGAATATATGCCTGCTCTGTAATAGAATATTTCTTTAGAGTTTCACGATTACTGATAATTTCTTACTAGTTGAAAAGCTAGGTCTCTTCAGAGTTATGAGGACTGCTGGCTCCAGTCAGGTTTACTGAGCTGTCATCTTTGGTGAAGAAGGATGCTATTTCTATTTAAATGAGTTGCTTGATCTAGAAC
The DNA here is from genome assembly GCF_964106895.1 of Numenius arquata. Taxonomy (NCBI): domain Eukaryota; kingdom Metazoa; phylum Chordata; class Aves; order Charadriiformes; family Scolopacidae; genus Numenius; species Numenius arquata. Next base: position 51,322,582 of record NC_133577.1, read on the forward strand.
ATGGCAGCCTACAGGGTCTAAGCAGCAGCCATGTATCCTCAAACACATATCATACCATTTCTTTTGTAAATTTATGATTCTTCTCATAATGAGTTTGTCATTAAAAAATAAGCTCTTTGGATATGGTACTGTTTCTTGCAATTGTTTAATAATTATTTTCCTGATGGGAACACATATATATTGTTTTAAGCTTTTTGTAGCAAAGAACATGCTTGATCTGTTTGTAATGTTCCCTGTAAATCTACGTTGTTATATAAATATTTATCAGAAATAGCAAGAGCAGGCTTGGTTTAGGCCCACACGAATGCAGGAAGACCAGCTGCACTCTTCAGAAAGAGCTGGTAGCACATGAACTCTCTTTCAATCAAGACTGATGAATTTATTAGCATATGTGAGATTGTGTGGGAGCTTCACTGGTGGAAAATAACACAGCAGAGGAAGGAGAGTTGATTAGCAGGGTGTCTCTGCAGTCGCTACTCCGACTTACTCCAGGTATTGCATTACTTAAAGCTTCATCCAGGTGGACGACCAGCTGAGATGCTGGCCACGTGTATCGCTCTTGAATACTCCATGCAAAACTCCAAAACACTCATCTCATCTCTGCTAATGGTTTAAAGAAATTTGACAGTAGGCTGGCAAATAAGGTGCTGAGACAGTCATGTATCAATATTGTCTTCTTAAATTCCCCTATCTGTTATGATCTAGATAAGAGACGGTAGATATCAAGTGCTTTCAGATAGGGTATCTGTGTTAATAGGGAATTTGCCTTAGTGAACCAGATCTGTGACTGATTCATTTTACAGCACAAATAAAATTTTACAATGAAATAAAAAATACCCCTTTTATTAATGGTGCCTATAGAAAATAAATGTTGAAAGATACACCAGAGTTCAAGACCACTAATTTCTATTCATTTCTCATATCTACTTTTAGACTTCAAAATTAGTCACTGCAGCATTTTACAAATATCTTTACAAATAAGCTATTGCTTTCAGGTCCCCATTTATCACAATGCTAATCTGCTATTTTAGGTATCAAATATGCAACGTGCTGCATCCTTTCCATGACAAGATGCCACATGCAATGAATTACATCTTTTAAACAAAGAATATATACTTGTATAATGTCTTTGACAGAAGTATCGAAACGAACACTGCTGCTAAGAGTCTAGTAACCTCAAAGAAATCTATTTTTTCATGATGTTTTGTAAAGTAAAAAAATCTTCAAATACAATGCAAAGGGTTTTAAATTAATATTTTTCTGAGAAATAAAAGTATCTTCAAATGTTCATGCAAAATGTGCATGTTATTTTTACACAGTGCTGATAATGTGGGAAAAGGAAAAAGGTATTTTATGGGGGGGCAAAAGGGAATTTAAAATGGTGCCTGATGGCACAATATTTGCACTTAATTTTTCAAAGAAATGTTGTTGCATTGTCTCCCAAGTGTAAAACTTTGGTCCATCCCATTATTGTAAATGAACATAAGTTCTGGCATAATGTCTATTATACATATTATATTGCATTGTATATAGATACAAGTATGTATATATAAATAATATGCTGTAGAATCATATTTTGTTTCTCTGTTTATCATAGTATGTTCCACTTAGCCAAATAAAATGCAAGTAGATCTTGAAATTACTTCCATGTTGGTTTTTCAATCCTCGTGCTATGCAGACAGACAGAAAACCTTCAATTGAATCCCATTTTGTTTGCTACATCATAGCTCATTTCATACTAAGTTTCTGCTGAGGACCAATGTGCAATATACTTTCAGGTAAAAAGGGTAACAAATAGAATATAAAAACAAAAGTAAACTATTAGTTCCTATTGGAAAAGTGAAAGATACTGTTGGGAGCTAGTTCTGCATTCCCAATTTCTCCAGTCTTTTCTGAAGTTTGGAAGAATGCACAAGTGTGACATGAGTAAAAAGTAAATGCAATAAAAATGAGTAAGTTATTTGGGTCAGTCCTTAAATGACAGAAAGGAGATCTTGCCCATAGGTAGTCCAGGGAAGTAGGTAAATCTAGCTAGAACCCCAACAGAAATAGAAAGAGAATATTGTTACTGAAATATTCAGCTAAACAGCTGAAATTGTTGCAAAATCTCTGTCTTTGATCCAAGGCAAGGATTGAAAATATGTAAGAGCATGGGGAAGGAAGAAAACTGCCATACACAAAATAGTAACTGTAGTCTGAGGCACAGAGTGTACCAAAACTGTGTGGTGCTTGTTCTGAAGACTTGCAACTTGCATCCTTCAGGATGTACCCTGCAGCTGAGTCACCCCTCTCTGTATGTACAGCTTTTCTCACTACCAGCGTGGTCTTTGTACTGCGTCTTACCCCACGTTGCCAGCCACACTTTGCTTGGAATTCCTTGTTCACTGGAACGAACCACAGAGCAAGATCAGTCTGCTTTTGGTAACTCCAGGATACCAGACTAAAAATTAGATTTCACCTGCCAAAGACAGGAAGACAAATTAAATACCTCCAGTAGCCATACAAATGAATTAATTTTAGTAATTACATAGAAAAAGAAGGGCTTTGACCTCCTGCAATGTCCCTCTGACATTGAATATTGAGGTGCGTACTAAAGGCTCCTGTTTCTTTACAACTAAACATCTAAAGCCTGAACAATATTTAGTCTTGCCTGGTAGTCTTTCCATCCACTAGTGCTACTAAACATTTTAAAACTTATGAAAATGTCATTAATGTTGGTTTTTTCCTATTGTTTATAAAATTCAGCTACATGTACTTCCCTCATGAGATCTTTGTTACAGCATTTTCTGTCATTTGCTGTATTCCATAAATAATTTTCCAGTAGAATTATTTTAAAAATTGTTCTTTGAAATACTTATGTTTTGCTGAAACTTTGCCCTTGAACTCTTTCAGTTGCCAGTAGATGGCTGAGGATCAAACCCAGAACACCCCGACTGTTGAAAGAGGAAAAGTAAGAAGTCTGCTTTGCAGTCTTCTTTACGTGCCTTTTTTTTAAAGTGAAACAAAACTCAGGGTGGGACAGATGGGCATTGGAGGACACCATCCAGTCACAGCTTGCAAGGCCTCTGTGAAGGGGCAGGATCATGGCACCTGTACACAGAACTCTATTTTATATGATATTTTCTACTTTGGATTCAGGGAATTTTCTAGGGACACCAAAGATGAGGTTCATCTCATTTATCTTTAAACATCCATAATGTTTTAGCTAACTTAATCACCTTAAAGTCCCTCTATAATCGATTGAGAGAGAAATATTGGTAGTATTACCTTAGGCATGACAGTCAAAGAGCATACGCAAAGGAAAGTTTGTAGGTTTAGGCAGTATCTTTCATTAACAAACTAGAAAAAGTATATTAACTTCCAAGAAAAATTGTGTAACCAAGTCTAAAAATAGAAGCAGCAGCCTTCACAGGTAAAATTAAATTTGGGGATACCATCCTTCTAAACATAAATATGCATACTTGAAACAAAGTGATCTCCATGAACAATGTGATGTTGGAGCTGATCTACCCTATTTTAGATGTGTTTCAGGATGAAATGTATTATACCAAGGACTTCACTAATTGTATTGACTAGATCACCATTGGTTTTAAAACCAACTTGGGCAACTAAAGCAGTTAGGGAAGACATTACTGGAGCCATCATAGAAACAGATGAATCCCCTCCTAAAATGAAACTGTTTTTTGAGACACTGTTCTTATATCTTTTAAGTATGACAACTTCCTTCCAACTGAACCTTTCCAGCCCAGCTCTAGGAGTTAATAGGAAGCCAAATCCTGCTACAAATAAAATCATGAAAGCATTTACTAGGAATTTTAATAGAACAAATTTTCACCGATTTCTGTGGAAATTACTGCAGTACTTTTCTATGAGAGATGAAGGTAAGAAACGGGGGGTCACGGAATCTGTGATAGGGTCAAGAAACAAAACAATAAGAAAAAGTGTATCTAGCCATGTTACTTTCATGCGATGGTGTGCAGCATTAAATGTTTCCATCTACTCCCACTGACATAATATCTGAGCACTATTAAAGTACCTGGATTTAATTCTTCCATGGGTTTGACCAATAAATAATCTATTTTGCAGAAAGGGTACAGAGATTCAAGACAAAACTCTGGTGAAAGGATGGTGAAGAAACAGCTGAGAAAGCCTCAATCCCCCTAGAGAGGCAAAGATTCTTGTGCAGTTTTGGGGACAAAACTTTCATTGTTTCTTTTGGGTTATATCAGAATTTAAAGGTTTTGGCCCAAGACCTAAGGTGTCACTAGGCAGGTTGTCAAAAGTATTTGGGCACTTAAAGATGCAGGCAAGTATCTCAGTTCTTATTTCACAGTCAGTGGAAACGTCGCTGGCTGCTGGTTCGTATTCTTAAATTCCCAAATATCTTTAAAAACCTACTCAGAAATTCTGCCCATCCAGGTACCCAGTCACCAAAGGAATACTGAAATTCAGCTTTCCTGAGGAAATTAATATAATATGACTATGAAAGTGAGGCTTCAACACACGTAGTTACTGAAAAACGGAAACTTCACAGTTTTGCTTTCAAACTTTGGCTGTAGTTCAGAAAAGCACTTTAACATACGCTTAAATCCCATTAACTTCAGTGAAAGTTAAATGTGCTCTTAAGTGTGATCCTTAATAGGAAAGGTCCTTTCCATGGAGCCTTACGGTTGGAGAAGAACGCTGGACAAGAAGAAAATAACAAAACAACAACAAAAAAAAACACCACAAAAGCTTTTGAAAAAAGCACTGGAGTCTTTCTCAAGGAATGCTTTTCAATTAGTGACTGCAATGTGCATGTAAAATGGTAACAAGATGTCTTCTGTGAGTTTTCAAAAAACACCGCTGACATAGGTAACTTCTGTTAAAACATATACAAGTTTTACTTTTAATTTATGATATTTTTAACTTTACCTTGATGATTATTCTTCCCAGCAATCATTCGCCGAGGAGACCAGCCTCTGGTGTGGTTAGTCCGCACGGGGGAAGGGAATCGCGGCCAAAAAGGGTCGGCGATGAGCTCTTTTTGAGGGCTTTTTGAAGCCGGGTACAGCGGCTGGCCTGTGGCGGGAGCCGGCAGCTTGAGGGCGGGCTGCTGAGGCGGCCTGGGCGGGCCCAGCACCCCCGGCGGCAGGTTTAAACGAGGCGTAGCTGCTCTAACGGTCACTCGCTGAGGAGACCAGACTGCAGTGTGGTAAGTCTGCACTGGTGAAGGGAATCACGGCAGAAACGGGTCGGCGAGGAGCTCTTTTGAGGGCTTTTTGAAGCCGGGCAGAGCGGCCGGTCTGTGGCGGGAGCCGGCAGCTTGAGGGCGGGCTGCTGAGGGGGCCTGGGCGGGCCCAGCACCCCCGGCGGCAGGTTTAAACGAGGCGTAACCGCTCTAACGGTCATTCGCTGAGGAGATCAGACTGCGGTGTGGTAAGTCTGCGCTGGGGAAGGGAATCTTGGCTAAAACGGGTCGGCAAGGAGCTCTTTTTGAGGGCTTTTTGAAGCTGGGTAGAGTGGCCGGTCTGTGGCGGGAGCCGGCACCTTGTGGGCCGCCTGGGTGGAGCAAGCAAGGAGTAGGAGGGCGTCAACAGGTATATTATTTGTTTTTGTCATGGTGGTAATACTTAAATATATTTTTATTCTCTGTGTGCTTCTCTCTTACTTTTGTCTCTATATCTATATTTTAATTTAATTGATAGTGAATTCAAGTTAGGAGTCTTATTCATCCAAATATTTGAACAGCGCAAGCCAGAGGCAGATTAAAGTTGGAACCCACATGAATCAAGCTCTTGGCTCTCCTGCAAATTGCAGTGGAGTGTGAAGATGTTTGCAAAGAGGACAAAGTTGCCCTCCCAGCTGAAAGGGCTACCCGTTTGCGTATTTTGAAATGTGGTAGCCTGGACACAAATTAATAGCCTTTTGATATTGAGTGAGCACGCTCAGTTGCTTGGTGGACTCTATTTCCCTTAGAAATTACATTACATTTACCATTTTGAGCTTAGTCTCTGTTCTTTTAGAATTGAAGCAGTTACTTCTTTCTTTGAGGGTTTGAAGTGACATTGGATTTTACGTGTTGGGCAGTGGAAGACCAATCAGAGGACCTTGGATTTACAGCTGTCCAACCACACAAATTGCTTCTTAGCATCCTTTAAGTTGTTTTTTTCTTTTTTTTTTTAAAGGAGACAACGAACATGTAAAAAAATACGTCAAAACCAAAAAAGTCTTAGCAAAAAACTCCCCCACAGCTTCTGCAATGCTGTTGTAGGAAATTGATTTAGCCGGTGTAAATCCATGACCTTTGCAAGGGCTTCCACTCACTGCTTGTGTCATTACTCGATTTCCAATGGAAAGTGAGGGCATGACAAATACTATTTGCAGCCATTTCCAGTCAGTGCTTATGATAGCTCTAACCTCGGGGTCAGGGAGTAGTGTGTTCTGCAGTTTAATTCATTGACTATCTGGCCCCTTTAACTCTAGACAGAAGGGAAATAGGGAGTACAACTACAGGCAGCTTAATTCACTGCCTGTGAAAAAGCCAATTATTTACTTTTCAGATGCACAAAGTACAGTCAAGAGATACTTCCTATATCCATTTGTCTGTGTGTGGTGTACTGGGTTTCTGATCTGGTTTGTTGTAATAGTCATAGAAGACATACTAATTGAATTTGGTAAGTTAACTTGTGGACTTGTGCCTTTGTGCACTTGAGAGTGGATTCATGTCAACATAGCTGGGGTTTGTGTAACAGGGATTGGGTGCTGGGCTGGTAAAATCCAAATTAGAAATTTCAGTGGGCCACATGTATGTGGAAGGGTGGGAAGATGTGACACCTGCTGGGAAGAGGCGTAGGGCACAGTGCAGCTGGCACAGCCAAGTGTCAGCTCACAGGGATGTAATTCTGGGTTGCAGACTGAGGAATCCTGAACTTTGTCAAAAAAGACAGGTGGCCTAATGGTCACTTAATGGTCTAGGTCTTTGCTAGATTTTCTATGGCTGTTCAGCCTTAGTGTTTGGTCCTCTTCAGCTGTGGGTATGTGTTTGAGGCTTTGTACTAGTTACTCAAACGGGTTTTGTGATTTAATAGGAATTGTGACCCAGTGTTCTGGTCAAACATTTCATCATCCAAATCATCCTTTTGTCTGGTGACAACATAAAAAAAAAAATCATTAAACTTTTTTTTTCTCCCAAAGATTTATGCCATAGCTTGGTTAAAGAGTAGCCGCCCATCCAGAGTAGTTATGTATTCCCCAAACACTACATATGTAGCTTGAGAAATTTACTGGGCTTTTTTTGACAAGTAAAATATATCATCTAAGTAGTTTATGTCCTTTTTTCTCCAATACTATGATTATCTTGAATGTAAAAGAAATCTTGATTTTTGATTTGTATTACTTCTGGCTCATTCACTCAGCCATGAAGATCTGTCATATATCTTTATCTATATTTGTTGTTGGAATCATTAAGTTGCATGAGATAGATAACTTCCAGAGCTGTACAATACTCACACAACCAATAAATTTAATAAAGGGAAAAGCAAAAGTCTGAGAAATAAAATGCCAGTACTGACAATACTAATAATGTACATTCTTGACAGGTATTACGGGGCTAATACAAGTCTTGCTAGCTTCATCATAGTCATTTGAGGAAGGATTATACTCTGAATTATATATACAAGTAAAATAGCTATAAAATGTAATATCTATAAAATGATGCATTGTCTATATTACATATACAATATATTACATATATGTACCCTAAACCAAGCACAGTAAAATTGATCAGTTGATGGTGCACTTTAATATAGTATGTTTAATTTGTTTAAACTTTTTAAATTAGAATGATAAAAAATTGCAATCTAATTTTACTTTTGTGCTTTTAATAATCTTTCTTTAATTGTGTGTTAATGAGTTTAGCCAGCATAGCTGAAAAGGCTGAGCAACACACTTATAAGGAAAAAAAGATACTAAAGAGATTTTTGTCCTGCAAATAAAGAAGCATGTGATCTAAATCTAACTATAGGGTACACATAACTTGAAAATTATACCATTGAAAGCTATGAATATGAAAACTGCAAATGCTTTTTTGCTTGTTTGGGTTTCAAATGTAAGATTTATATTTGAAAACATTAGAAGTGTTTTTCTTGCAATAAATTACTAGTTCCCAGTTCTGTCTCCTCAGTTTAAGAAAATTAAAAAGATCTCTGCTGAGGCCAGTTTTTTTGGATCTCACCTGGACACTAATTTCTTCTTGTTTTTCTTAAATTTCAAGATATTGTCTTCCTCCTTCCATTACATTCTTCCTCCTGTATTCCTTTTATCCTTCTGTCATCCTTGCTGACAGCTGTCTCCTGTCTGGCCATAGGAATTTTCTTTATTTCTGAGGAATTTCTTTTCAGTGGAAGCAAACCTTGTTAGAATACGTTTCTTATGCCCTTTTTGTTGAATCTCTTCTTCCTTGAAAACAAAACAACTATTTCTTGCCCCTGAGCTGTAAGTGTGATGAGAAGGCTTGGTGGCACCAATCATAGCACAGCAGGAGGCCACAGCACTGGTCAGTCTGTGATGGCCCCATTGAAGGTGGCACCTTCATGGACTCTGCTGGAGTTGGTACTCCTTGGAAGTCCTGGACCATCCATCGTGCACACCAAGGGGTCACCACTGGGGAAGCGTTTGGTGGTCAGAGACAAGTAACTGAATTCCTGCTCAATCTAACAGATAGATAAAGGATTAGATAAATGTATTTATTGCTTGAGTGTTCTCCTCCTATGCAGAAGATATACTCCAAGCCTCAGAGCTGTTGTGTTTTTTTGGTTGCTTGAACTATGCAATTAACCCAGTACCATCTCTACAGAGCAGCTGTGCTATCATGGGTAGTTATTATATTTGAATCAAAGTGCATTATGTTGAATGTATGAAGAACTATGTTGTTTTTCATTGCATTTTTCCTAGAATGTTCCATTTGGTAACAAATGTTAGGTGCAACCAAAATGTAATGAAACTTCCTTTCACGTAGTTTCTAATTAACAATTACTGGACTCACAGACATGCTTTATTGTTATTAATATTATGAAGGGAGGAAAGTGTTTTTTTTCAGAAACAAGGGGATAAAATACCCTCACATCAATGGTAAAGACATCATATAATTCCATTAGGAATAGTCTAAGTGCCATAGTACCATCTGGCTATCTCTTTGTTGAAGCATTATTTTCACAATTAATATACCTTGTCATACATTTATTCATTGGTGAAAAGTTAGTTGATGAACACAAGATGAATAGAGTATGTTGGGTTTTTGCTTTATCTGAAATCAAACAGTTGCACCCCCTCAGAAATTGCTTTTTAAAAGTCCTTTGCTTGCTATAGAATTTGACTTTTATAAAAGACTAAGGACAGACATCTAAGAAAGGGACTTGCCTTATTTGAATAGAGCATTTAGAGTAACCATGAAAAATTAAAGAGTAAAGTTTAATGAGAGAAGGAATGTAAAAGAAAATCTCTGTATTCAAAGAGAAAATATCTTTGTTGTGGAGACTATTTGCTAGATAAGCTTAAAGGATTTCCTGTCCACTTAGAGGAATTCTAGTGGCATAACTAGATATATGCTGTCATTTCTTTCAGAGCAAGGCCCAGAATGTAATAACATTAACAATTTGCTTACCTTTTAACTGCATGGTAACTAGTAAGAATTTAGTAAGCTGGACAGAATTTCAATTCTCAAAAAATATATTAATAACTAGCTAGTCATCTTTACTGCTGTGGATCATAACACCATATTTTATATGTTATGCTTAAAGCTGATTTCTCTATCTGTTTTTGTGATGTTTCTAACAGCATTATAACAATGTCATAGCGAAGCTTTTAGTATGATCAGAAAAAGCCCAGAAATATTTCTATGTTATAATAGAACTGAGGGTTATGGCCTTAAAACAGTGCATTGTATAAAAGATGTTTTCAAATACATGAACGAATAGCAGAGTTTGCATGTCTTTGTCTTAGGAGTTTGCTTTATACCCTGTGTTCAGGTTAAGTCCTGTGTTACTGTACAGTTGGCTTGCAACCTTTTAAACCACAGTCAGTCAAGATACCAACACACTCTGTGCATTCTGTTTCCACTGGCATTAAACAAGTATCCCATTGCTACCATGGTTTGTCCCCTGCGTAACAGTTTCCAGTGGTCATTCACAGACCCATAGGCTTTTTGCTCTTAAAATTCAGCTATGTCAACAATCGGCACAGGTAACATCTGGGACTTCTTTACTTCCACTGTGAGAATCAATGTGGTGCTCAGAAATGAGCATTCAGCAAAACATATAAACTTTCTGGAAATTAATATCATAAATACTAAATTGGACAAAAAGTGTAATTTTACTTAAAGATACTTTTATGAAAATATAAATTATACAGAAAACTGCCTGGTGAAGTACAGTGCACTTGACATGTTTTATGGTTTTAATATGTTTTTAATAGTACATTTTTACCATTTTTCTTCTTATTCACTGAGTTATTATTAGGCAACTACAATTAATAATTTAAAGGGGCCTATTCTGGCTTTTAGTACATCTATATGGCTCCCCCGGCAGTAATAAGAGTTTAAAACATGCTGTGTGTTCTGATACCTGGCTCATAACATGAGTCTTGTCTTGCTTTCTGTTAGGATTTTAGATAGGAGTTTTCCACATTAGTTTTACATTTGTGCTATGTATTTTTTTGGGGTTTATGGTAACTTTTCACTGAATTGCACTGAATTTCACTGAATTTTTAGAGTTGGAAGGGACCATAAAGATCATTTAGTCCAACTCCCCTGCTGAAGCAGGATTGCCCAGAGCATGTCAGAGCATGTTACTCAGGACTGCATCCAGGTGGGTCTTGAAAATCTCCAAAGAAGGGGACTCCACGACCTCCCTGGGCAGCCTGTTCCAGGGCTCTGGCACCCTCACTGTGAAGAAGTTTTTCCTCATATTTGAATGGAACCTCCTATGTTCCAGCTTGTGCCCGTTGCCCCTCGTCCTCTCACTGGCAACCACTGAAAAGAGTCTGGCTCCATCCTCCTTCAGCCCACCCTTCAGATACTTATAAGCATTGATAAGGTCTCCCCTCAGCCTTCTCTTCTCCAGGCTAAAGAGTCCCAGCTCTCCCAGCCTTTCTTCATAAGGGAGATGCTCCAATCCTTGAATCATCCTCGTTGCCCTTCGCTGGACTCTTTCCAGTAGTTCCCTGTCCCTCTTGAATTGGGGAGCCCAGAACTGGATGCAATATTCCAGTTGTGGCCTCACCAGTGCCGAGTAGAGGGGGAGAATGACTTCCCTCGACCTACTGGCCACACTCTTCCCTATGCAGCCCAGGATTCCATTGGCCTTCCTGGCCACAAGAGCACAGATGGAAACTGTGTCTCAAGAGGCTACGCTACACCAGCTTTTTCCCTCTGGAATGTTTCAACTTTGCTATCTCCTGTTCAGTTCCCAAGACTAGCAAAGCCGGCATCCCTAGCTGGGATCCAGATACCATGTCAGCTGGCTTCCAGAAGCTTCAAACATGGTGTAGTTTCATGCCACCCTGATGCAACTCTGCAGCGGCACCGAAGGGCTCTATCCACACTGCCCTTGGGAGCTCTGCTTGAGTTTGGACTTGGGATCACAAACCAAATGGCTCCAAAAAAGTTGCATTTATGCCTCTTAAAAGCAGAGCACTCAGATATGAGCTGTTTCTGCAGCTTTAGTTTGACTTTCCTTACCTGGAAGTCCAATTAGGTCACTTCTCATTAAACGTGAAAAGTGGGTCAGCTTTGTGACAGTAAGGACAACAGGGGAGATGAGGCTTGCGTTCTTGTTCCAGGTCAAAATGACAGGTCCAGCATTACTTAAATTACAATTAGGCTTTTTTCCTGTTCAACAGCACAAGTCAGGCTCATTCTTTAATCTTTCCCAAATGTTGCCCTTTCACCTAACATATAGCAAGATCGCTGTGGTGCATGTGTCTATAGTTTTGTGTGTAAGAGAGATACATACATATTTCTTGTGTTTAAATGAGATTTTAATATAGGACTCAGTTTCTCAGGTAAATGATGACTTGTGCTGCCACGATGCAGTGTATACATACTGTTTGGGGTTGTTTCATTCTCTGGAAACTACAGAATCAGGAGGTGACACTTCCATACTGCTTGCACCTACAGTGTTCACAGAAATTTGTGAATTATTATAGTGTTTCAGGAAGCACACCTTATGAAGTTTTCTCTTGCGGCTCCCTGAAGATTAAAACGCCAGCCCGTAAAGATCCTATTGTGGGTTTATATGAGTGAGTAGAGAAAATGTTATGCAACAGAAGCATTTTATAATATCATCCTATATCCTTTCGGACAAGCTTCAGGCCACACTAGCAGTTTTTATAGTAGCCCCAAATGTCAGATTTTTATGTGGCTCAGAGATAACAATCTTATTCTTTGATCCTTTTTTTTTTTTCCTTTTTCAGCAACATCTCACTAGTACGACTTCAAGAGTATACTTTAGGCCTAGACAACAAAAAAACCCATCACAGGATACTTTTGAATTTCTTCTGCCCTTTAACAGTATATATGGTAAGGAATAGTGGCTAGATTACAAATCCTGGGAAACAAAGAAAATACATGCAGGCTTGAAGTTTGCAGTGAATTCAATATCAATAAAACGTTAGTTTTCATTCTGAACATATGACCAGCTTCCCTTTTCTGTGAATTTACAAGTTTCAGGAATACTCTATACCCTCCATGAAACAGAATGATGACTTAATTGTTCTTGCAAATGACAGCTTTACTTGGCTGTGAGTTTATGAGGCAGTAAATTTGCCTCATAACTTGCAGCATTTACCCAGCACATCTCTATGATGTTGTGAGCTATTTATTACTGTGTTTGGAGTGAAGTGAAATGATCATATAAGCACTCAGAGGAGACATGCTATGATGAAAAAAAATATTCTTCCAATAGTGTCCTTTTGGTGTCTCATTCTCTTCCCAGTTCTTTTCAAATATGAGTTCATTGATATCAGTGGGTTTACAGTGGTCTAAGTCTTCAGTTGGAGAAGGCTAATGGCACTAGGAATATGAAATTTAAAATTAATATATAGACTATATACCTGTAATCATACATGCTGGTGATGCTCAACAGTACTTCTCCTGCATTAATCTGAGTTTCCAGTGATGTATAACTTGCTGAATACAAGAATGCTGGAGAACAAACACTTCCTGAATTGTAAATGGTACCTTTTATTTATTTTACCTTAAAATGCCATCTGTCACACTCGTATCATTGAAAATGCTCATCCATTGTACTGGTATTTTTTCCTAATGATTGCAAATATGTCATATCATAAATAACATCAATGCCAGTAATTGAGTGGCTGATACCTAACCTCTGTGAAAACAGAGGTCTGTTCTCAGACTAATTTACTGCATGCAATTCATTGCATGCATAGTCATTCTCAGTGGTTGTAGTGTATGCTAATGCTAAATAAAGTATGTAAATCCACCCTATGATGTCTGTTTTCCCCATGATGTATACAAATAGCTCCTCCTAACACTTGTGTGAGCTAAGTCTTACTTATTAACTGGAAAATACATAGTTCGATGACAAGGAAGTCTTGATTTGTCAGTAAAGCCATTTTGCATGGGAACGAAGAAACTACTTCAATTAAACCAAAACAAAAAAATTTCCTCCTTTAAATGAAGTTAAACTTCCAGTGATACTTGTCCCTACATCCCAATTCCTGTTCACTGGTGTAGATTCTGTATATATATTCTTAGGACTATTATCAGATGTGAATATTAATGATGCTCTGCATAGAGTTATCAGGGAACAAGGCCAATTTTCATCTTGGAAAAATGGATTCATTCATATTGGGCCAGAGGAGAAAGATTGTCATTTTAGTATTCCCATCCCCAATCTGAACTGTTTAAACTGTGAACATGCAAAGGGTCTGTGAGATGCCCCAGCAGCATTTCTGCAGGATCTTGCTTTCAGGCTGGGCTATAGCGGATCTGGCATTGACTTCTAAGCTTATGCTCTACAGATAGGAAGAAGTGCAGTCTTTGTCACTCCTTCACGTTTGTTGCCATTTCAGTCCCTGAAGAGGCTGGATATAGGAAACTTGGAAACCTGCTTCACACCACATTTATGCTTCCTTTCCAGGAGCTCTCATCTTCTAAGTTGTGTCGCTACAAACTAAAAACTAGTTAGACAGTCAGGTCTCCTTAAAAATACTGCACTGCATATTGAAGTATGATATTCAGGGAGGTCAAGCAGGCTGCAGCTGTGGCAGGGGACGGTAAGGTTTTTCTTTGCTCTAAGATCCTCTGTGAGCGGATCAGTTTTATTTTTACTTTAATCTGCTCACCCAGTTCTAATGCAGGTAGCATGTTCTTTTCACGTATTTTTAGCTGAAACTAGAGCTAGTTGACAATATCATGTATTTCTGAGAAATCTGTGCTTGTGTCAGAGCATTTGCTTTATTACTTTTCATAGCTCCCACATTTACTTCCTGGTTTTAGAGCAAAACTATGACCCAAGAGAACAGCCAGAACAGGCGCATTTAGGGTTAGGTCATAGGCCCTCTATGAATAGAGCCAGGGAGCAGCAGTAATGAGGCTTCCTCAAACTAGAAGATGATTGATGGCCCTGACTGACATCCCGTGGCATCTCCTGCCAGCTCCCCATGGCCCACCTCAGCCTGGGGCCATCCGTCCCTTGCCCAGCGATGCTACAGTAGTGCTAGTGTCCAGACCTGGGTAGACCTTAGGTCTAGGTTGTAGCCTTGTTTCTAGCCCAGTCTTTGGCCCTGTCTCCTGCTGCTGCTGGCTGGACAGCCTGGCTGCACCCTGGTCCTTGTTCACCATTTGTGGTGCTAGGGATGGACCCTGCTGCCAGCACACAGCTCTGCCTGCCCTGCTCAGCTACTGCAGGTCTCCACCCCATTGGCAAGGTGTCCTGAAGCAGGTACTAGAGTTTCTTATAAATGCCCCGTGTGTTGGCTACATACCAAATTAAAGTAGATGGCAAGAAGGGGAAGGGATGGCAGTTGGGGGTGGCAGAGATATTTTTCCGCCATGTTTTTCTCTAGCACTACAAACACCAAGCTTTGCTCAAACTTTGTGTTTTTACAGTTTTATCAGCATGTTAGTGGTGACTCATGCATGCTTGATAAGGTACAAGTGGTGTGAGGTGCCTGGTTGCTCACCTGCTTGCAGGTATGTTGTTTGGTAACTCAACATTTTCCACATCTCAGAATAATGCACACTGCAAGTAACTCATGGTAGGTTTAGACTTAAGCCTTTCTGAATAAGACTCTACAGACATGTATGTACGTAGCTAAGGTTAAATTTGACTTCATTTTCAAAAAGCGGGTGATTTATTCACAGATTTATGGAAATCAACAAACATTGACTGATACTGAGAAGCCAAAGAAAAATTTCTGGATAGCCAGAGAATATCACAGTATGATTTGAAAAACTCTTTATAGAGGGATGCATCCCGATATTTTAATTATCCTTTCTGGTAATGTAATCAAAAGCTAATTATGAATCACAATTATTTGCAGTGACACACTGTGGAAAAAAATTGAGGGAGAAAAATGAGGACAAAAAAAAAATCATAGTCTCATCTGCTTAATCTCTGTTTGAGCTGTCCTTTTGATCGATGTAGACTACTGACTGACAGTTTTTTCTTTTCACTGCTGTCATTTTTATTCTATTGTTTCCTACTTTCCTACTTCATCCAATAAAGGGTTATTGCTAAATTTAGGGAAAAGTATCAACAAATTTGGACTGAATCACTTTGGCTGTTTTTTGCAGCCTGTGGTTCAACTGTAATCATAAACGTGTCCCTATTACTATTTTGTATAGCTTCAACTTCTTTTCCCCAAGAATTGACTGCAATGTAGCAGGAAAATCTTCATTCTGTATTTCATGACCTCTTCTCTGGAGGCCCTGCCTGCTTACTAACAGCTTTAGCTGGCAGTCACCAAGCTTAGTGCATGAAGTCTACAAGCCTGTACAAATGTACATGTTTTGGTTATTGGTGTTTGCATCCCTGTTGGGGAGCAGGTTCTGCTCAAGATTTAGCATGCAGGGTGTAAAGTATAACATCATCTTACTCAGTGAGGCTTACTGTTCTTGCAAATTTTTTGTTTGCATTAGTGTTGCAAAAAGAAAAGCAGCTGCCCATTGTAGATGTGTCTGGATACAGTTAAAACTTTTAGATAAAGAAGAATTTATGCTTCCACCTGTACTAAAAACAGCTAATAGATTTTTTTTTTTATTTTCCTAGTTTAAAGCAGATTTTTCAATTGACAAATTCCTGGAGCTTGTTTTCAAACTTTATTTTTATTCCTTGTTAAAGGAATACTAGCTAGTTAAAGGAATGCTAGCTAGTAGGCACAGAAGGGTTAAATTAAATAGAAACTCACAAAGTATATCTGAGAGACATAAATACCAGTGCAGAACACTCTTTTCTCTTTGATAAGCAGGAAAAGGAGCTAAGGTATAGGAATTTTACAAAGTGAATTATATACTGTTTCATAGTGAGGTCTGGCCAGCCAATTATCCATTAGTCCATCTGTGCATTCCAGGAGAAAAATAAAATCAAGTTTGGGTAACGCACGCAACTGGAAACATATGAATAGTTATTTTCTAAGCTTTGCTTTTCTGTTATGAAGGAGTTGTGATCAGAACTTCCAAATGGAAGGTCCAAATGGATTCAAGCTACACCATGAAACCTGTTATTTTCCCCCCCAGATTTACAAGTATTGCCTAATATGGTGTAAACTTTGAAATGCATTCTACACCTTGGGGTGTAAAGATGATATTCTGCTTTCTATTGAAATATTAAAGGAATAATTTTTTTCCAAGGATCTTGAAATATTTTTTCAAATATTAAATAGCCTTTGAGGCACTCTTCAGATTCAGTTACAAAAAATATTGCTATCTATGACAGTGAGATCCCATGGTTTACTTTAAAGCACAGAATGAATGACGAAAAAAAAATAAAAGGAATTCTTACCCTGAGTTGCCTCTTTAAGCATTGAGATGCGGATGACCTGTCATGGATTCAAGTTCCTAAAAAGCAATAGAATAAAAGATGCCTTCTAATATTTCTATTACTTTTCAATGTACTTGGTCTAAGACATTATTCTATAACTGGGACTCAGGCTGAATTGGTAGACCGTTTATAAGAAAAGTGATGTCTAATGATTTTAAGGGTACATTGCTGAATTTTCAGTCAACAGTCCTCTCCAGAAATACTGATCCTCTTCTTTTTATACACTGAAAAAATCAATAATTATCACAGAGGATCATGTTTTTAAAAAGTGGTATTGGTTTAGATTTCCCAGCCCTTCTATGAGTAGGCCAAAATCCTTAAATATGTATTGTATTTAGATATTACAAGCTTCCAGTCTGTCTTCCTAGAGAGACACAGATTCTTTTTGGAAGTGTCTGAAATTTATTCTATTTGGAGATAATCTCCTTTATGTTGCACAGATTTTGAGTATTTCACTTCCTCTGCTCTTTTTCAAGTAATGTGTTCTGGTACAAAATACTTGCATGGTCTAGGTTACTTATTTTATGGTGGTTTTTTTTTTTTTTTGGTGTGGCTTCTTCTGAAGCTAGGATATAAAAACAATCACTTAAATTAGTGACATTTACAAATACCTGTGCATGATATTCTTCCTTCTGCATTATAGAATAGAAAGCCTATATAATATAACCCAAATAGAAATATAAACTCATATAGAAAGCCCACAGAAACAGCTAGATGCTTAGTGCCTGCAGCCACTTCCACAAATGTTTTGTTTCACACGTTGGCATCCTTTTGTTAGATGGAAAAAAACTTTGATTTCCTAGCTCTTAGGTTGTGAAGTTGATATTTACAAGGCAAACATCAAGGTCATGATACTTCAGGCATTTTTGGACACTTCTTCAGTCGAGTATGGATTTTATACTTCACTCAACTATCTTGGTGATTATTGACTTCCTTTCTGCCTGTTTCAATGACAGACAGTCGGTATCATATTTCTCTGATTCTTTCAGCATTAAAGAGACATAGACTTAGGGATGCCTCCTTGCTTCAGGGAGGTACAAGTATAAGCACAACTTTGTCACTACCGGCCTGTGTAGAAAAGTAAGACAAGGATGAGAAGTACATAGCTCTACAAGTCGCAATTGTGTCTTTGAAATTTTCTTAGAGTGACACAGGACATTTCCTTGCCTTAGGGTAAAGCTATTTCTAAAGAAAAAAAAAAATCTCTATTCCTTTATAAGGATATGTACGTGTGTTGTGTGTCAGGCACATGAGTATTAAATATACTTGAGCATGTATATACGAGGGTGTGTGTATACATACACCTGACTAACTCCGTATCTTTCTGTGGCAAGTTAAAAAAGGAGGTTGCTTTTAAGTTGTAAATAATAACCCTACCAGATTCTTGATCAGACTCTAAGAAGTTTGCCTTGTATCAGTGAGGCTACAACCAGCTCCATAAAGCAGCTTGGCCCTGTGAATGTGAAGCAGATTGCCCATGGGCAAGAGGCCACTCCCACCTTTTGTCTGCACTGCAGATGATGTGCATTGGTTTTGGTCTTCTTTCCTGGGTGCATTGCTGTCGTGGTTTTGGCTGAATTTACCAAAACCGGACCGGCAGATGGCCCTTTCCCCCCCTTCCCCCCCCCAAAAGAGGAGAGAGGAGGAGAAAGAGATAAGGAGATTCAGAAGTTTAGAATGAACTAAACTACTTTAATGAAAAATTAATATTAAAATAAAAATAAAGAAGAAAATAATGAAATAGATACAATATATACAAAACTGTGTCAAGCTCCCAGGATGTCAGTTACATCACCGGCAGGCACTGGGGAAGTCCCAGACTGGACTCAGTGACGAATGGGAACTGGATTCCAGCTCTGGAGTCAGGAACACACGGATCGGGATCAAAGGCAGATGAACAGACAGAGTCCTCTCCGGACGTCGGCCATCGCAGGAAGGGGGCTGACCCTTTGATCCCTCAGCCTTTATACTGAGCATGGGGCAGATGGGATGGAATACCCCAGTTGGTCAGGTTTGGGTCACCTCTCCTGTCCACTCCTCCCCACCGATGTGACCCCTCTACGTTTTTTCCGTTTCCGACCCTCTAAGGGGGCAAATAACAAAATTGGCTGACCTTGGTTGTTATAGCAATAAGTATAAGCAAGGGCCTCCCTGCATACCATTCCTTAGCATGGAGCACAAACATTGGGCTTATCACTCTGAGAATGAGCAGTTTTCTCCACAATATGCCGTTAATTTCAGAGAGTTAGAGGAGGCCTAGCTAGGATGTAAAGTTACAGAACAGAAAATTGGTTCGGTTTTACTTCAAACCGGGACATTCCACCCCTTATTCCATACCATTTGCATCATGCTTAGATTACAATTACTATCATCTCTAAAATCTATACATACATACATATATAGATAGATATATGTAAATCACTCAGTTATAATTTATCTCTATATACAAAAGCTTAAGTCCATTTCACAGCAGATCAGGTTCTCAGGGTAGGAAAGACAGTGTGAAATTCATTGTGGTTCGTGCCCATGGGTAACATGTCCATCTCGGAGAAGTTTTACTAGATGCCACTTGATCAATCCGGCTAGGTTTCATCCTGAAAAACACTTATAGAACACTGTTAGTATTGTAAACAACTAACATCATACTCGGAGTTAAGTATTCTCACCCAGGGTCAAATTCCCTTGAGGTACACATTGAACTTCTCCATTCTTCAGCATCACCCACCAAGTACATCCAGGTCCTTGAGCAAAAACAGTCCCACGAATGGGTTTGCCTTTGCCCGAGGCAGGAAAAACCCATACAGTTTTCCCTAGCATATTCCTTTCATGCACCACAGGGACTTTTATCCCCTTCTACAATATGTAAAAGGTCTGATTGAGCAGGACCACCTCGATTGATGGATCCCCTGGTATTAACTAACCAAGTAGCTTGAGCTAAGTGCTTGTCCCAATTTTTAAAGGATCCACCACCCATCGCTTTTAGGGTAGTTTTTAACAATCCATTGTATCGTTCAATTTTTCCAGAAGCTGGTGCATGATAGGGAATATGATATATCCACTCAATACCATGTTCTTTTGCCCAGCTACTTATAAGATTGTTTTTGAAATGAGTTCCATTGTCAGACTCAATTCTTTCTGGAGTACCATGTCGCCACAAGACTTGCTTTTCAAGGCCCAGGATGGTATTCCGGGCAGTGGCATGGGGCACGGCATAGGTTTCCAACCATCCGGTGCTTCCTTCCACCATTGTAAGCACGTAACGCTTACCCTGGTGGGTTTGAGGGAGTGTGATATAGTCGATTTGCCAAGCCTCCCCATACTTGTATTTCAACCACCGACCTCCATGCCACAAAGGTTTTAACCTTTTAGCTTGCTTGATTTTGGCGCATGTTTCACAGTCGTGGATAACCTGCGCAATAGCGTCCATGGTTAGATCCACCCCTCGGTCACGAGCCCATTTGTACGTTGCATCTCTTCCTTGATGACCTGAAGTGTCATGGGCCCATCGAGCTAAGAACAATTCACCTTTGTGTTCCCAGTCTAAATCTGTCTGGAAAATCTTAGCTGCTCGGTCCACTTGCTGATTGTTTCGATGTTCCTCAGTGGCTCGACTCATAGGTACGTGGGCATCTACATGGCGTACTTTCACGACTAGTTTCTCTAGCCGGTCAGCAATATCTTGCCATAATTCAGCAGCCCAAATGGGTTTACCCTTGCGCTGCCAGTTGCTCTGCTTCCATTGTTTTAACCATCCCCACAGAGCATTTGCCACCATCCATGAGTCAGTATAAAGATAGAGTATTGGCCACTTTTCTCGTTCAGCAATGTCTAGGGCCAGCTGGATAGCTTTTACCTCTGCAAATTGACTTGATTCACCTTCTCCTTCAGTAGCTTCTGCAACTCGTCGTGTAGGACTCCATACAGCAGCTTTCCATCTTCCATGCTTTCCTACAATACGACAAGATCCATCAGTGAACAAAACATACTGTTTCTCATTATCTGAGAGTTCATTATATGGTGGGGCTTCCTCAGCACGTGTTACCACCTCCTCTGGTGGCATTGTGAAATCTCCGCCTTCAGGCCAGTTTGTGATCACTTCTACAATTCCTGGACGATTTGGGTTTCCTATTCGAGCTCGCTGTGTGATTAAGCCAATCCACTTACTCCAGGTAGCATCGGTGGCATGATGAGTAGAAGGAACTTTACCTTTGAACATCCAACCTAACACTGGCAATCGGGGCGCCAGGAGGAGCTGTACTTCAGTACCAATTACTTCTGAAGCAGCTCTAACTCCTTCATACGCTGCCAAGATCTCTTTCTCAGTTGGAGTATAGTTGGCCTCGGAGCCTTTATAGCCTCGACTCCAAAATCCCAGGGGTCGACCTCGAGTCTCCCCTGGTCCTTTCTGCCATAGGCTCCAGGTAGGGCCATTATCTCCAGCTGCAGTATACAGCACATTTTTAATGTCCTGTCCTCTTCGGACTGGTCCAAGTGCTACTGCACACACAATCTCCTGTTTAATTTGTTCAAAGGCTTGTCGTTGCTCAGGACCCCACACAAACTCATTTTTCTTTCAAGTCACTTCATAGAGAGGTTTCACAATCTGACTATAACCTGGAATATGCATTCTCCAGAAACCCACAACGCCTAAGAAGGCTTGTGTTTCCTTTTTGTTAGTAGGTGAGGACATAGCTGTTATTTTGTTAATCACCTCCATTGGGATCTGGTGACGACCATCTTGCCATTTAATTCCCAAGAATTGGATGTTTCGTGCAGGTCCCTTGACCTTACCTCTTTTCACAGCAAAACCTTCTTTCAGAAGAATCTCAATTACTTTCTTACCTTTCTTGAAAACTTCTTTTGCTGTATTACCCCACACAATGATGTCATCAATGTATTGCTGATCTGCACATCTTAAAGGAAACAAACCACACTGTTGTTACTTCACCCAAGTGATCTCCCACCCCACGCAATTAGGAGTTATCTCAGTGAACTGTGCCTTCAGCACCCAGTGCAGATGGCAAACAACTGGGGTACTTTATCTCTCTGTTTCTGGAGTGTGGAAAAGCATGGATGGTGCCATTTTTTTAGCACAAGTTGATTCATACGGGCCTGCATGTGCAACAGCCTCGCTGTTATGTGACAGTCTGCCCACACCATAACACGCACCTTCCCATCTTGCCTGCCTTTCTCATCAGCCTTGCAATTAAAGTCTGGGCTGATCGTTTCTGGCAGCTCACCATCTGCAAAACAGGAAGCACTGGCTTTGCTGTGATTTCACACTTCTCTTGATTAAGCTCGCTTATGGCTGAGAGCCTTTAGGAAAGCCATTTAACATGCGGTGGTTGTGGCCGCGCTTTCTTTGGGGACAAACAGGCAGCAAGGCAATGGTGGCGGGGTGCAATCTGGAACACCCAACAGTGCTGTCTGAATCCGTTAGTTTCTCTTATACTTCAAAAGCTGCGTGTTATGAAGTGAACGGTCTAATTTCAACACTGTACCTTCCTAGAGGGAATTGCACATATTGTTTTATGACCTTGCAAGCCTACTTCTTCTGGATAAGCGCAACTGGAAGGACGAGGTTGGCTCAAGCTCTGCCAGCAGCAGTATCCTTTTTAAATGGCAATGGCTAGAAAATAAAATTTCTTCTTATTGTTGGTGTTTCTCTGTATCACTTTCTACTTCTCAGGCTGCAAGACCACAGCAAGGAGTTTATTATGTATTGCTGTCAATGATCTGTCACTGTTACTTCTTAAGACTGGCAGCACTGAGAACAAGACCCCAGTGAAGGTTTTTTTCAGACATTTCCAGTCAAATCACACTTTTTTAAAGGACAGTAAGGAGCTATTATGGCCATTCAGCTTGCCCTGTTCCTTAGGAAGAACTTCACTAGGTAACTGTCAAATCCCCTTTCCATCTCACATCAACTCTCTAAGAGATAGCTCTGCCTGTAAAGCTACTGTTTTTTTTCAATGAAAGACACCGTGAAGTAAAATGAGTACTGCCTTATTGCAGAAATTTTTCCATTTATTCTCAATATAAACAAATATACTGCATTTCTTATTTAATTTTTATGTGGCTTCCTAATATATACATAGTCTCCTTTTTTTATATGCAGACTAACAAGCTTTTGATTTACTACACTGTTCTGACAATAAACTTCTCTCAGCTGGATAAGATTATGACAACAGCTTCTCTTCCCAGCTTATTTTAACTTTTTCTCCTTCTACTGTGAATCTCCTTTGCATAGTTGTCCTTGCTGATCATCGTGACCTTTTCCTAAGGGGGCAGAAGGGTTTCTTTTTAACATCACAGTTTATATAGTGAGTTTTGCAAATGTAACACATTACAGCAACTCATTAGACCATTTTGGTCTTTTGGGAAGATTCTGGCAACCCACAGTCTTTGCCCGTGACACTGCCTCAGCCCATCAGACTGCACATCAATTTGATGAAGATTGGATGCAGAAACAGTATTTTCGATATCAAGAATGTGTTTTTTGTTTTGATCACATGGAATGCCTGAAGTTGTGGGTGAGACACCTACAAAGCTTTAAACTCTGATTTGCTTTTGTAGTGTATTCTCAAGAAATTTTTAAGTCTCAAGTTATTTCCAAGTTGCCAAGGTATTACTGTCATACAGCAGCTTGCCATCTTCTTACCTTAATTCTTGATATTACCTGAAACTGCTGTTTTCTCTGTGCATGCAATTCCTTTTATGACACTAGCACTTATTTAATATTAAATGTTTCTAACATTACTGGCTCTACTCTGAAGGCTGCTGGGGATTACACCCTTAAAATGTTAGTAGAACGAGTTTCCCATTTGAGTTTGTAATATTTTTTTTTTTTTGTGGGGATCAAAGTAAAAAAAATTACTGGAGCTCCACAGAAAATGGTTCACAAAAAAGCTTGGAAATAGCACTGTAATCTTGGGAGTAGATTTGACATTACCGATTGGTAGTTTTCATCTTGACACCATTTTAAAAACCCATAATAATATGAAACATTTTAATTAGATCAAATTGAAATATAATTTGATGAGTGTATATGAATATGGTAAATAGATGTGATCAGGATTCTGTAGTGATTCATTATTGAGTTATGCCATGTAAAACAAGCATAATAACTCACAATGAACATGTATTTCCTTAATACTTGTTTCTAAGTTGTACTCCAGCCAATGTTTTTTTCTCCTATCCCAGTAAATTCTGTATAAAGGTATCTGTGTGTAGGTCCACATATTGGCGGAGGGCAAGATGTTCATTGTCATAACAAAAATATGTACTCGTAGTCATTTGGAGAAACACTGACATTTGTTATATTTCTCAAGTGCTTAATTTATTGGAGTCGTTCTTGTTAAAAAACCAAAAATCCTGAAAGTTTACTGATAATAACATATATGCACCCATGAGACTCTGATTGTAATTTGTGAGAGTCTCTTCTTACGTTAAAGGTGCTTTTATTTATTCAATTGAATTAGAGGCAGCCTAAGAAAGGTTGTCACTTCTAATTTCCGCAGTCAATAACTACTTTAGGACAATGAAAAGTTCTGGTAGTACAGGGATAACTTTCATCAAGACCTTAGTATACAAAAATACAAAAGGAGACCAATTGTTTCATGTTATCATGCCTGTAAATAGCCTGTTGGATCAACCACTTTTGAAACATGCTTTGCACTAGTTCCTTTGTTATTTCTTATGACAATGGGACATAGCTTCAGAAGCCCTAATAATGCCAAAAGTGAGACTCAAGTTTTGAGTCATTAGTCCATGCTCCAAGCATGGGAGAATCTATGCTAGGAAAAAGAGACAACACAAACAGAAGAAAAATGACTTTAACATACAGCTCCAACAAAATGTTAGTTTTAATAAGGCGGAAAAGAAAGGATGATTCCACAACAGGACAATGTTCAGTCATGTGAGTTTTTCATTAAGTGAGAGTTTCTATGCTTAATAGGATTATTTGTGTGAGGGAAAGTTCCAGGAGCGGGTGTACTTGTTCTTCAAGCAACAATTCTGTAGATGTTTTTTATTTTAGTTAAATAACATGAACTTACTGAGATAATATAACTGTGTTTTAGTTCTCAGCTGTCATGAAGAGAGAGGATTTAGAAATTAGTTCTGGTACCTCTTTAATATTTTTCAGAACCACTTAATCTTTATCGTAATGTAATCACTGCATAGTTTCCTCCTGAATAGATTGGATTTACTCTCACTGTGGACACCCTTTGTCATAGAAAACTTCAGTCTTTAAGGAGTAACATCTACACAGTGAGTTCAATGGCCTTTCTGTTTTACGCGGGACCTTGATGCTTGCTTAGGATACAGAATTCTTTGCCGGATCTGTACAGAGATATCCACTACGCTGGTGGTCCTTTAGCCTGGGTAAAACTTCTGTTGTACTTTTGATGAGACTGTTTCAGTGCAGTTAAAGGCTATTGGGTAGACTCCGTCTGTGCTGTAACTGAACTAAACTCTGACACTTTATGCCTTCATGGAGAGATGGGAAAGAGGGCAAGGTTTTGCTAGGATAGTTTCTCCTTGACTCCCAAAGTGTTATGTTGGATCTAGCTCTTAAACGGTTTTTTAGCAGTGAGCATTGGTTGCACGTTTCACTAGATGCATCTACGTATGTGAGAAAACAATCGTAAGAGCAGTGGTAGCAGCTGGAGTAGGGCTGCTGGTAAGGCTGAGTGCAGACCTGCAAAGCAACAAAAGATTAGTTGAGAAACTAAATTTAAAGGACACCTAGAACTGGCAAAAGTAGGAAGAAGGTTAAAAGTCTAGGCACAGAGGAATTCATAATACATGAGCTGAAGCAAGAGACAGTTAAAGAACAATTAAAGACAAGAGATTATGCCAGAGCAAGGACCAAAAGAAAGCTAAACTGGAGACAGGAACTTAGATAGCAGGAGGGAATGGGACACAGCTGAGTAAAAAACAGGGCAGGAGGATATATCATAATGCTGACTCAAGAGGAACAAGCAGAAACTGGAACTAGCCAAATGGTATCATAGGCTACAGTGAGATGAACTTGTGAGCTTGGTAAATAGCTGTCTGGTCCTGGGGTAGCACCATCTCTTCCTGCAGGTCCTGTCTCCCCTGATCGTCCGATTGTAGCAACACGACTTAGAAATTAGAAGGTTCCTTCCAAGTTCAAGTGTGTGATCTGTAAATACTATCCTCTCATTTTTCAGATACATTGTGAAAATAATATAATTAATATTTATGAAGTAATCAAATGCTATGCTTAAGAGCACCATAGAAGAATCTGTGGGAAAGGTACATCAGTTTTCAGAGCTGGATTTGAGTAGCATGCAGTAAATAAAGCACTTCAAACAACAAGGATAACACAAAATATTGACTAGCTGCTCAGTAAGGGAGCCACATCCATATTGTGCCCCGAGGCAGGCATTCTGTTGGAAAACCAGTATGTGCTCATGTAATTAACGAGTATAGCATAATATGACCAAACAGTGGGTTCAGATAAAACTGACTCAACAGACTTCAGTCTTGTATTTCATAGCACTGGAGTTCTTGACTCTATAGCTTTAAAGATGACCATTCATAATAGTGCACACTGCACACAGTAAAGCGCCTGAATGCCTGGCATGGTTGCACCTCCCTACGGCTTCTCCTTAAAGAAGGAGTGCATGAGCTATTGAATTAGCTTCAAAAGTCTTGTGAGGCTGAAGTAAATTGTCGTATTTCTTCTATATATAATAGGGAATATCTCATGTTTTCTTCCTCGTCTTTTGAGTGGGTTAGCAAGATTTGGCTGATTAGCAACCATTTGAGTTATCTACTTGTTTTTCTATTAAATAGTTTGCAAGTATGGTAATAAAATACCTTGTCAAATTAATAGTTCACTTTTTTATATACTCAAACTATCAAATTTAAATAAATAAATTAAAAAAAAAAAAAGATCTGGGCTGGAAAATGTGGGTGGTTGTATTGTGTACTATGTTGCTTTGTGCTGATGAGATTCCCAGGAAATTATTTTCCTGACATTTTAATGTAAAGATCACATGACCTCTAGCATTAATTATTTCCATGAGCTAGTTAGCAAATGAGTCCTTCAGGGCCCATGACATCTAAAAGTAAATTAATCCTCTGAGTTTCATATGACTGTTGGATAATATTTTAGCTGGGCCATTAGTTGTGGAAGAGCTCATCTTCTCTAGTTTTTACAGGGAAAGGTTTTGAAACACCTCTGCAACTCTATTGACCTTGTAACCAACTTGAAATTAAATGGAAGGGCCATCGCTTGATAGAAAGACTTCACTGTTTCCTTGCTGAAATTCACTAAAGCAGCACAGCACAATAAAGGGTTAGCACTGCAAAGCTTGCAGTATATGTTGACTTCTTTTTGAAATTTTCATAAAGCATAAAAGCAGAAGAATTGAGATAATACAGCGGAAAAAATATGAGTGAATTGGAAAAGCATTATTTTGCATATGATTTTTTCTGTATCTGACAGTAAAAGAAAAATTGTCACTTTTATAGTTTGTTTGATAAAACAATGATTTACTGATATGAATTGCAGGAGAAGGAGCAAAGAAAAAGTCATAATGGCAAAAAATTGCCATGAATGTTGAAAGTTGCATTAAATGTTGTAAAGAAATACATAACTTGGAATGTCTAGATGATAATGTATTACATGTGATCCCTACCAAAATTCCCTGGATGGGCTATCCCCAGAGATTGGGGTGTTTGGGGAATTCATGTTTCATCCTAACTAATAATTTATGAGCATTTTTAGCTCATCGTGTGTGAAGAATCTTATGCCAGTGTTCAAATGGATGCAACGGAGACTTACACTCTAGAGTATCCTTTGAAAACAGGCAGGCAAATGTCATCTGTTCAATTGTGTATGCTTATATTATTTTTATAGAGTCATGCTTAACTCTTTCTTACTGTGCTGGGTTTAGCTTCATTACACATTGTAGCATTTTTAGTCAGCAACTGCAAAACTTCACTAAAATTCTGACTTTAAGGAACAGTTAGTAGAGAAAATGATAGCTCAGTGGGTCTGAGATGGGAGGATATAGACCACCTGGATTCTATTTTTCTGATTCAATTCTCACCCAGCTTGATTGCATTCGAAAGATATTGCTGTTTGTGGACTCTTTGACTTGTGTGCAGAAACTTAGTGTACTCAAGCCCCTATAAGGTGTTTTCATGTTACGCAAGAGAATGCTATATTTGGAATTAATTGGAAGTTTTGGCAGGCTGGCCAAAGCTGTGAAGAAAATGAGCTATTCTTTAAACCTAGAAGTTTGAAAAAGCCCAGTTGTCACCTAATGGCAGATCGCTGGTAGGGCAAGACGGATAAAAAAATAATGAGATGATGATTTTTTTACCTTTAGTATATTTGTATTATGGTAAAAAAACCTATTAGTGTTCGTCCTCATATTACCATGCTTCCAGTTTGGATCCAGTCTGTCTTTTCTTTCCAAATGCCATCAACTCTGACTGTCTGTGCCATGCTGAAGCTCTCCTAAGAAAGGACTCAGTTTCCATCCTTCCAAGTTATTCTCCCAGGTTTCTTTCCCTATCTGATATCACCATACAAGAAACGACAGTGTCTGATAGCTCCATTTGTACCTACTGGCCAGAACAATGTCTCCTGGAGGGTAACCTTGACTTTTCCCTTCAAATAGAATCTCTAAGGAGTCTCCTAACAGGTATTTAGAAAGGATGCATGGCTATTTTGGCTTCAAGACAGTTGCGTGATATTCCAGGTTGTTCTGCACATTAGTGCAGATGTAACTCTTGCTGATGTACTTTGGCCTTCATTGTTGGACAGGTTGGACAGTTGTTAACTGCCACAGCTAGGCAGGCCTGCGTATAGTGCAACACAATTGATGTTAGCCACCCTGACACATCAACAGTCTCAGGAACAGGCAAAATGTACCACCATTCATCAGCTACATTAATGACTCATGAACAATTAATTGGGTAATGGCACAAATATTGTGATAGTCTATCACAATAACTGCAGATATTGGTTTGATTGAGAGAGTTTTTAGCAGCCATTGAAATTACTGTATGAACACAACATCACGTGTCCTTTCCTTCTCTTTTATGCTATTTCACTCTCCCACCTCTTGCTGACCCTGCATTTCCTGTCCATCTCCTTGAATATCCTTGTTGTTGAGAGATTGCTCTACAATTTAAAAGATGAAGCTTTGCACAAATAGAGGTAAATCCTGTTCTGTTTCCTTCTCCATAAGCCCACTGGTACACTGTTTCACTCAAAGAACAAAATTGGAATAATTTCAAGGCTGTGCTTAAAGCAGGATAGTGTGGGCAATGGTCATTACTTATGCTGTAGGAAGAAAAGGGATGCTTTTCATTGCTTTTCTCTGCATCAGTACTAGGGTCTGTGCATGGATCTGTGTATTGGTTTGTGCTGGGAAGTTAAACGCACCTTTTAAAGTACATTTGTCCACAGAAAAAGGAAGTTAATTATTTATATAACACTGCCTATAATCATGGTCTGGAAAGTACTCTCTGAGATAGTGACTGGTTCACAAGTAGTGTTAAACTCACTGGAGCATAGATGTTACATGCTGTCCTAAGGGTTAGAAAAAGTGCACCTAGCCTTCACTTTTCATCTGACCGATGTTGTAAGTGACACTTTCTCCACACTAATAGACAGACTAGTTTCTTCATTAGACAATTATTCATAAATAATTACAGGTCACTTCTTGTAAAGTCTATGCTTTTGCATGAAGTGCATTAATCAGGCATCTTTCTTGCTCTGAGACACAGGGAAACAGATGGCTACAGCAATAGTAGGAATGACTGTGTCTTGCCTCAGCAGCCTGAATGTCTAGTCAGTCAAGAGAATTAGTTTATTATGTCCCTGATTTATTTGAACTGTGGCTGTTTTGTCTCCAAAATGCACATGAATATTGACGTTTTAAATCCAGATTTTATGTCTATTTATTTGAAAGAAAGGGAATATTTTCATAAGGAAACAAACTATAATTTCTACACCTAACTTATAAAACTAGACTGATAAATATTTTCTCCTTTTCTCTGCTTGCAAAAAAAAAAACCACTATAGAGCGCAAAAGGAGTCTAAAAAGTGTCTAAGAAGTGTCTAAGAAGTCACTCAAAAAAATTTGAATTTATTATCTCACTCTGGGTTCAGGGCTTAACTCTAATGTTCTTTATGTGTTTTTGTGTTCTCATGACCTTATTAAGTTCAGTAGATTTACCTGGACTTTAAAATGATGCTTTTTAGCCATGTCTAATACAGTGTAGGGACCTGCTCCTGATGAAGCCAACTGTCTAGGATTATTATTCAATTATGACTCCTTAGTTACCATGCCAAGGGGGAGGTGGAAGGCACACTAGAAAAACATTGGGCTTTCAGTGCGACAGAGAGCAGATCTCTCTCTTCAGTGCATCTTCTGGGGCAGTGTTCATGTGAGAAAACAAAGTCCTTATGACAGCAGTTTCCTCCGCTCCCTGGCCAGGCTTTGCTACTGGTGATACGAAAGGCTGTAGTTGCTGTCCTTTAATCTTAGAGTATGAAATCCACAAGCCTGCATTTTGTTGGTCCTTGTTCTGAAGCAGATGCCAGCTTCACAGCCAGCTCTGCCTGAGCATCAGTAAGTTCACAAACAGATCCTTTCTTTTTTTCCCTTAGAATTATGCTCTTTTTTAAAAACAACAACAAAACCAAAAAATCTTCAAAGGACTGTATGTAGATTTACTTGTAAAGAATACATAGTACTTAGTGGTATCTGACATTCCCATAGAAGAAAGGCTCATTCTTTGTTGAGTTCTCTACAGTAAACAAAGGCGTGCATAGTTGCAGGTAGTTGAACAAGGAATGTCAGCATTTTACACTCTTTTTCACAGGTATAAATAATGACATACTGTGTGGTATGCAGGCCTGCTAGTGTTAAACTTCCAGACAGTTCATCAGAAAAGGTCCATTTAATTATAATGCATTGATTCATAAGGTAAGAACAACCCATAAAGAAGAAGAGAAAATTTCACTCTGACTTAATGCTGGCAGTGCTTATCCTAATACGACACTCCTTAGTCCCAGACAGCTTCAATACAAAATGTGAAGAGATCATTACTTGCGGTCTGCAAGAGCATAGGGGTTTGTGTCAGCTCACTAGGGGAACGTAGTCACTCTGCTCCTCCCGAAAGAGTGATAATTTTATCAGGCACATTGAAGCTTAGAAATTCTAAGTTGCAATATAAACAATGGTTATGATTCCCAACCCAGCTGGTGCTGTCAGGCAAAAAAAAACCTGCAGTCATTTGAATGCAGCAGGATAAACACACTAGAACACTAATTTGTTCAGCTACCGTTCCAGCTTGTTACCCATCTTTGGCAGATATAAGTGCTTAATTACAGTAGTGATGTCCACAAGTATCACAGAAGATGGCTTATCAGGTGTTTATAACACCAACAAATGTTATGAGACTGAAGTATAATAACCAACATCTCAGCCCTCAAAAATTATGTGCATAATATTGTAAAGCATAGTCAGAAAAAATATTTTCTACAGAATTTGCCATTTAGAGAAGTGGCAGGTTTCATCCTGGTGCTTGGATTATGGTAAATTTATGATGGGACCCGTGCAAGACTCTGGTGGGACCTGTGTGGTTTCTGCTCTGCTCTCCATCTGTCAATTTCTTCAAAGGTCAGAAGCCAACAGTTTGAAAGCCCATAACTCTTTTGTTTCAGAGAATTCGGAAAAAAAATCAAATTGCAAGTAAACCAAGTTCAGAAATTTCTAGATGCTCCATAAAGTGGAGTTTTCTGCTCAGCTGAATTTATTATGACATTTAAGTAAATATTATTGATTATTACATTATTATTTAAAGCTAAGGAACAGGGCTATCTGAGCAGTGGCCTGTAAAGCTTGCAGAGCACTGCTAAGCAGCTTGCTTATGGACACTTTTATGGAGATGTGACATGGTAGAAGCCTCCCTTTCATTTCTGCATTGAGTTACCCATTGTTAACAGTTTTTCTATCTACATCCTCCAAAAAACTGAGGGACTTTCACAAAGAAAATAAGACACGTACTTTATAAATATAAGTAAGCCAGTTCTCCAGTCCCTCCTCTTCTAATATCTGAACACACTTGCAGTTTGTTAACAAGTTAGGAGGCGGCAATTTGTAAATATCGACTTTGGCTGTCCAGGAATGGTGGCCCTTCCATCTTATTTTTATCAATCCCTCCCCAGTTCCCTGTGACAAAATTTTTTGTTTCAAGTCTTTGTGGCAGGGATTGCAGTCTCCGTATCGCCATCACCTAGCAGGAAGGGGCTTTGCAGTTGTCAAATATTTTGATTACAATATAGTTTTGTACTCCTTTCGGATGCTGGTTTCTGTGAAGGGTTACACAGTGTGGCAGTTGAACATTTGTCATGATAGTCCCTTTGAAAACATTATTACTGAGCATGAGTATTACTGAGCGTGGCATTTTCACTAGCAGTGCTTGTGGATAATGTGCATTAATGAGGAGTTGTAGTGTCTGTGTTTATGTGCTCTTTATCCAGCTAATTCATGTTACCTCACTGTGAACACAATAACCAACGGCACAAGTTGTGCAGTATGAATAATCAATGGTTAAGGAGTGGATTTGGTTTGTGTGGCAAGGTTGTGGTAGCGGGGGTCTACAGGGGTGGCTTCTTTGAGAAGCTGCTAGAAGCTTCCCCTATGTCCGATATGTCGGATAGGTCCAATGCCAGCCAGCTCCAAGTTGGACCCGCTGCTGGCCAAGGCCGAGCCCGTCAGCAATGGTGGTAGTGCCTCTGGGATAACATATTTAAGACAGGGAAAAAGTTACTGTGCAACACAGCAACAGCAGCTGAAGAAAGGAGTGAGAATATGCGAGAGCAACAGCCCTGCAGACACCAAGGTCAGTGAAGAAGGAGGGGCAGGAGGTGCTCAGGTGCTGGAGCAGAGATTCCCCTGCAGCCTGTGGTGAAGACCGTGGTGAGGCAGGCTGTCCCCCAGCAGCCCATGGAGGTTAACGGTGGAGCAGATATCCACCTGCAGCCTGTGTTGGAACTCATGCTGGAGCAGGTGAATGTGCCCAATGTAACCCCATGTGAAGCCTGTGTGGATGTAACTCCATGGGAAGCCTGCACTGGAGCAGGCTCCTGGCAGGATAGACCTGTGGTCCCATGGAGAGTGGAACCCACGCTGGAGCAGGTTTGCTGGCACAACTTATAATCCTGAAGTAATTTTGACTGAGTAGATATACAGAAATTTAACCTGTGACACTGAAAAATAGGCAACACTGAAAGGCACTGGCTACATAATTTTCATAGAGTTGGGTGAGGTAATTAATACTGCTGAAAAATCCACTAGGTGCCTATTTGCAATTTCAGACAATTTAAAGTTCAGGATGTCCATTAGAGTTATGATTTGGAATCCTGAGGATGTTGTGTTTTTAATGAACTAATCTTTGAAAGCTAATTATACCTGAAAAATCTTATCCTGTGACAAAAAAGGATTTAAGTGAACTTCCCATTGACAGCATCTTACACACAGTTTGGGTATCACTTGTTAGATCCCAAGTTAATAAAGAGGAAATATTACTCTATCCATCCTGGGCTAGATTTTGGTACATGTCTGAGAAGATAAATTTCAGTGCAAGTGCGTTTGTTTATCACTGGGCAGAAAGACAGCCCTAAATCAGTGCAGCACTTAATTCTCACTTACATGCTATTTTCAGAATTACAGGTAGAGCTTCACAGGCTTTGTGTGTATCCTCTGAATAGGGGTGAACTCATACATACCGGGTATGCCTTCTAATTAGGAAATTATACTTAAGTAAAATTCTCCTGTCCTGTAAATGGTACTAATTATTAAACTAATGTTTGCTTTAAATATGTATGTTCAAGTAGGGTTTGGTTTATCTCACTTTAAAGGAGCAGGTCATTTAAAACATTGCCAAGTGCCTATGATAATTGTATCGTTTAGACCTTAAGCGCAAGTATGAATACAGGTTAAACAGTGTGACTGTTAAGAACAAAGGAAGGCTCTTTTCACAACATTAGGATGAAAATGGGGATTGTGGCTGGGGAAAAACCAGTCATATGGCATAGTTTATAGTGTGGTATTACTCCTATTTCCAGAAGAATAATCCTCTTGAAGGCTGGCTCTTTACCAGGAGTATAGATACGGTGCAAATTATGATTCCTTTATTGTTGGCAGAGATTTCCTTTCA
This sequence comes from Numenius arquata, assembly GCF_964106895.1. NCBI lineage: Eukaryota > Metazoa > Chordata > Aves > Charadriiformes > Scolopacidae > Numenius > Numenius arquata. Next base: position 51,356,847 of record NC_133577.1, read on the forward strand.
ATGCACTTTGTCGATTGAAGAGCAGAGGAGCACTCCAGGTAGAGAGCCCACGTGTTATCTAAATACAGGGAGAGAGAGTTTCGGCTTCTTTCTGATGATGTTCCGTGTGTTCAGGATAGTTCTTTGTTGCTTGAATTTTTTTTTGGAAACAGACATTTGTACAAAATAATCCAAAGTAGAACAAAACAATTATGTGGCAATGTTAATCTCATCTAATATTCATATTAATGGCCTATTTTTAGACAAAACACTTATTATTATTGTACCTCTGCTATACAGTCTTCTTTTATGATTACGTGAATGGATCTTTCAAAATGAGCTGAAACTGTCTGCTTTTGGCACAATACAGTAATTTTGAGTGCCTTTCTTTTGTTCTCCCTAAGAGCTATTTTTCATTTCTTCCTGAGACTAAGAAACTCTTTTTATTTTAATCTGACTTTTTTTTTTTTTTTTTTCTGGCATAGAAACAATCAATAAGAAACCTGCCTCAATACCAGAAGAGAATGACCTTTGCATTCTCAGCTGATGATACTGCAGAAAGGTTTGACTCTGGTGTCAGGCTATTACTTCTCTTCTTCCAGCTACATGGAATTTTCCTAATACATCTATATATAAAATTAAATGAGGTTGTTTATTATAAATGAACACAGATGTCTATAGTTATGCTTGAATGACAGCATTTTTCTTCA